>NC_080469.1:25714300-26011800 GCF_030265055.1 Doryrhamphus excisus | reverse complement strand
CTTAGGAGGTGGGGCTGTGGGCGTGGCTTCCCAAAGCAGTGATTAATGGGCTTTTTTTAAAGTCTATTTTCCTAAGAAAGATGTGTGAGAAAAATGCAGCAGGAGCTGAGGAATTCTCACGCTGACCAAAGGCGAGAAGAAAAAGTGGTATTTCTGTTGTCTGGCTGTCTGGGAGGGGCCTTGACCTTGGAGGACGCCCTGTCAATCAAACTACACAAACATCATCTAAGCCGCCCTTTGCCTCCACGGGACAAACCAGGACGGCGGCGATGGCGGCAACTTTTGGACTCGGTCATCCGTGCTCGACGTCACACGTGTTGACACAAGCGCCCCCCCCCCCCCCCGGGGCCCGTCGGCCACCCGGATTAGCTTTGTGGCTAATTGCTACTATAACAAACACACCAAAGACTCACTAATGAGGACAGGGACAAAGTCATGGCATGTAGTACATACTACATACTATCAAGTACTCACAATGACATGCATACCACAAGCGTGTACTATCATGTCTGTCTGTACTACATACTACAAAGTGTGTACTAACACGGGCCTCTACTACATACTTCAAAGTGTGTACTACCCAAGTGTGTCCATACTACATACTATGAAGTACTCACAATGACATGCATACCACAAGCGTGTACTATCATGTGTGTCTGTACTAAATACTACGTAGTGTGTACTACCATGTGCGTCTGTACTACATACTTCAAAATGTGTACTACCATGTGCGTCTGTACTACATACTACAAAGTGTGTACTATCATGTGCATGTGTCTATACTACATACTATGAAGTACTTGCAATGACATACATACTACCAAGTGTGTACTACCATGTGCTTCTGTACTACATACTTCAAAGTGTGTACTACAAGTGTGTCTGTACTGCATACTACAAAGTGTGTACTGCCATGTGTGTCTGTACTACATACTACATGTGCATCTGTACTACATACTACGAAGTGTGTACTACCTGTGCGTCAGTACTACATACTTCAAAGTGTGTACTACCCAAGTGTGTCCATACTACATACTATGAAGTACTCACAATGACATGCATACCACAAAGTGTATACTATAATGTGGTCTGTACTACATACTACAAAGTGTGTACTATCATGTGCGTGTGTCCATACTACATACTATGAAGTACTCACAATGGCATGCATACCACAAAGTGTGTACTAGCATGTACCACAGTGTGTAGTATTTACAAGTATGGTTACTACAAAGTGTACCAAATAGTGCAGTATGAAGTACACAATCCAAAGTGTATATATATATATATAGTGTCCAGTACATGTGGTGGTGTGCCGTGTGTACTACTAGAGTAGTACCTGTTTGAAGCGTGCCAGTTCTTTGAGGGCACGGCCCCACTGTTGCTTGTAGTGAAGTTTGGACTTGGTGGTGGACTCCAGCTTCCTCTCCAGCTCCACCTGGGACACGAGGAGGAGAAGGAGGAGAAGGAGAAGAAGAAGGAGGATAAGATGGTGTCCTGCTGCCACTCAAGATGGAAGGTTAAGTAGAAAGAAGACGGTGCCGACCTTCTCCAGAGTGAGGATGTTGATCTCCGACTGCAGACGTACTTCAGGTCTGATGTTCTGCTGCTCCTTGAAGACGAGGAACTCCTTCTCCACTTGCTTGTAGCGACCTTCTGCGTCAGACAACTCCACACACACAAGACCATGGCTTCTTCTGACGGAGGCGTCTTGGAGGCGTTTGAGTACCTGCTTGAGCAGACGTTCTCGCTCCTCCTCCATCAGGCGGACTTTGTCCTTCTCCAGCGCCACGCGGTGCTCGCACTCCATCTGCAACCTCCTGCTCTTCTCCTGGAGCTCCTTCTGGCCCAGGTTGTGCTCGGCCAGGAGGTCACGCTGCAGCCTCTGCGTCTGAAACCCACGGCAGGCGGCGTCTGACGCGGCTGGGCTCCGCCCCCAGGAAGCGGAAGCAGTAGAAGCAGAAGAAGAAGAAGGAGAAGAAGAAGGAGAGCAAGGTCACCTTGAGCTGGGCCTCCGTCAGCTGCTTGTCCTTCTTCTCCAGATGGACCAAGGTGGTCTGAAGCTGCTCCTCCAGGCGGCTGCACTCCATCTCCTGCATGAAGGATGGAGATGCTCCTGCTCACCTTCCATGCTAGCGTTAGCATCTTCTCAAGGAAATACTGCACTACTACGTCTACCACGCACCTGCTTTTATTTACCACTACATCAGCGGCATGTACTACATTAGCGATATGTACTACATCAGCGATATGTACTACATCAGCGATATGTACTACATCAGCGATATGTACTACACTAGTGATGATGTACTACATCAGCGGCATGTGGTACATTAGCAGCATGTAGTACATTATAGTGGTATGTAGTACATTAGCGGTAGGTGCTACATTAGTGGTATGTAGTACATTAGCAGTATGTAGTACATTAGTGGTATGCAGTACATATAGTATATAGTGTAGTATATTAGTGGTATGTAGTACATTATAGTGGTATGTACAACATTAGTGGTATGTAGTACATATAGTATACAGTGTAGTATATTAGTGGCATGTAGTACATTAGTGGTATGTGGTACATTTGCGGTATGTAGTACGTATAGTATATAGTGTAGTACATTAGTGGTATGTAGTACGTATAGTATATAGTGTAGTACATTATTGGTATGTAGTACATATAGTATATAGTGTAGTACATTATTGGTATGTAGTACATATAGTATATAGTGTAGTACATTATTGGTATGTAGTACATATAGTATATAGTGTAGTACATTAGTGGTATGTAGTACATATAGTATATAGTGTAGTACATTAGTGGTATGTAGTACATTTGCAGTATGTAGCACATTAGTGGTATGTAGCACATATAGTATACAGTGTAGTATATTAGTGGCATGTAGTACATTAGTGGTATGTGGTACATTTGCGGTATGTAGTACGTATAGTATATAGTGTAGTACATTAGTGGTATGTAGTACGTATAGTATATAGTGTAGTACATTATTGGTATGTAGTACATATAGTATAGTACATTAGCAGTATAGTATAGTACATATAGTATATAGTGTAGTACATTAGTGGTATGTAGTACATATAGTATATAGTGTAGTACATATAGTATATAGTGTAGTACATTAGCGGTATGTAGTACATATAGTATAGTACATGTAGTGGTATAGTGTAGTACACTATATAGTGATGATGTAATAATAAGTAGTAGTAGTAGTAGTAGTAGTAGTAGTAGTATCTGACCTTCCTGCTGACCAAGGCTTCCCTCCCACGTTCTCGTCTCATCCATTCCTCCGCTAAAGTCTTCATGTGAAACATCTCCTTCCTCCTCAGCTGGATGGACCACAACATGGATGACAACATGGACCACAACATGGATGACAACATGGATGACAACATGGACCACAACATGGATGACAACATGGATGACAACATGGATGACAACATGGATGACAACATGGACGACAACATGGACGACAACATGGACGACAACATGGACGACAACATGGACGACAACATGGACGACAACATGGACGACAACGTGGACGACAACGTGGACGACAACGTGGACGACAACGTGGACGACAACGTGGACGACAACGTGGACGACAACGTGGACGACAACGTGGACGACAACGTGGACGACAACGTGGACGACAACGTGGACGACAACGTGGACGACAACGTGGACGACAACGTGGACGACAACGTGGACGACAACGTGGACGACAACGTGGACGACAACGTGGACGACAACGTGGACGACAACGTGGACGACAACGTGGACGACAACGTGGACGACAACGTGGACGACAACGTGGACGACAACGTGGACCACAACGTGGACCACAACGTGGACCACAACGTGGACCACAACATGGACCACAACATGGACGACAACATGGACGACAACATGGACGACAACATGGACGACAACATGGACGACAACATGGACGACAACATGGACGACAACATGGATGACAACATGGATGACAACATGGATGACAACATGGATGACAACATGGATGACAACATGGACGACAACATGGACGACAACATGGACGACAACATGGACGACAACATGGACGACAACATGGACGACAACGTGGACGACAACGTGGACGACAACGTGGACGACAACGTGGACGACAACGTGGACGACAACGTGGACGACAACGTGGACGACAACGTGGACGACAACGTGGACGACAACGTGGACGACAACGTGGACGACAACGTGGACGACAACGTGGACGACAACGTGGACGACAACGTGGACGACAACGTGGACGACAACGTGGACGACAACGTGGACGACAACGTGGACGACAACGTGGACGACAACGTGGACGACAACGTGGACGACAACGTGGACCACAACATGGACCACAACATGGACCACAACATGGACCACAACATGGACGACAACATGGACGACAACATGGACGACAACATGGACGACAACATGGACCACAACATGGATGACAACATGGATGACAACATGGATGACAACATGGATGACAACATGGATGACAACATGGATGACAACATGGATGACAACATGGACGACAACATGGACGACAACATGGACGACAACATGGACGACAACATGGACGACAACGTGGACGACAACGTGGACGACAACGTGGACGACAACGTGGACGACAACGTGGACGACAACGTGGACGACAACGTGGACGACAACGTGGACGACAACGTGGACGACAACGTGGACGACAACGTGGACGACAACGTGGACGACAACGTGGACGACAACGTGGACGACAACGTGGACGACAACGTGGACGACAACGTGGACGACAACGTGGACGACAACGTGGACGACAACGTGGACGACAACGTGGACGACAACGTGGACGACAACGTGGACGACAACGTGGACGACAACGTGGATGACAACGTGGACGACAACGTGGACCACAACGTGGACCACAACATGGACCACAACATGGACCACAACATGGACGACAACATGGATGACAACATGGATGACAACATGGACGACAACATGGACCACAACATGGATGACAACATGGATGACAACATGGATGACAACATGGATGACAACATGGATGACAACATGGATGACAACATGGATGACAACATGGACGACAACATGGACGACAACATGGACGACAACATGGACGACAACATGGACGACAACATGGACGACAACGTGGACGACAACGTGGACGACAACGTGGACGACAACGTGGACGACAACGTGGACGACAACGTGGACGACAACGTGGACGACAACGTGGACGACAACGTGGACGACAACGTGGACGACAACGTGGACGACAACGTGGACGACAACGTGGACGACAACGTGGACGACAACGTGGACGACAACGTGGACGACAACGTGGACGACAACGTGGACGACAACGTGGACGACAACGTGGACGACAACGTGGACGACAACGTGGATGACAACGTGGACGACAACGTGGACGACAACGTGGACCACAACATGGATGACAACATGGATGACAACATGGACCACAACATGGACCACAACATGGACGACAACATGGATGACAACATGGATGACAACATGGACGACAACATGGACGACAACATGGACCACAACATGGATGACAACATGGACGACAACATGGACGACAACATGGATGACAACATGGACCACAACATGGATGACAACATGGATGACAACATGGACGACAACATGGATGACAACATGGACGACAACATGGACGACAACATGGACGACAACATGGACTCCAACGCAACCAGGAGGCCCCGTGGTCACCTGATCATTGAAGTGGTCCTCCTGCTTCTCCTTCCACAGCTCCAGTTCCAGGGCCTTGTGGTACTCCAGGGTGTCCCGGGGGCCGGGGGGCAGCGTCGGCGGGGCCGCTTGTGGAGGAACCGCAGGTTGGGTCTGATGAGAAGACGACAAGGTCCGTCACATCTGTGGCACACATACACATGTACACACACATGCACACGCACGCACCTTGGTGGACTGGGACCCAGGAAGGTCTCGGACGTCGACCAGTCCAAAGTGGTCCAGCACGGCCACGTAGTCCACCTCAGCCACCTTCTGGCTGGACGTGTCCCCCAAAGAAAAAAAGATCAGATGTTTTGGGGTCCACAGCAGTGCTGAGTGACCTCTGACCTCTGAGTATCGTAGACAAGGACCCGGTCCTGGTGGGTCTGGGACCAGCGAGCCTCTCCTGTGTCGGCCGGGCACGCCGTCCTCTCTGCGGCGAGCAGGTGAGACAGCCGGAGCGAGGCCCGTCCCATGAGGTGGTCCCCGCCCCCGGGGTCCCTGTGCCAGAGCTCCAACACCAGCGGCACCCTGCGTGAGCGCAACGTTAGCCCACGTTAGCCCACGGCACCAACGGCATGGCGGTAGGGGGCGTGGCTACCTGAGGAAGGTGTCCTGGAGCAGCTGCGGCGCGGCGGCGAAGTTGAAGGCGCAGTAGGACTGCGGCGGAGACGCCTCCGTGTTCCCGTGCAGCTCCACCGGGGGGCTCGTCACCACGGGCGACACGCTGCCAAAAAACGGGTACAAGTACCTGGGCGGGACAGGATGCGGCGTGTGAGGGCGTGCCTTGGCGGAAGCTGCGGCGTACGTCTCACCTGAGCGTGGCGTTGATGGGGTGGGAGGGGCTGAGGTTGCGGAGGCTGCACAGGTCCAAGGAGAAGCGGTAGTGGTGCGCCGACGGGGGGATGGACACTTTGGGGGGCAGGATGAAGACGGCCGAGGCTCCGCCCTCTGCTTCCGGCTGACTGGAGACGGCGGCGGCCATGTTGTCTGTGGACAAAAAACACACACAACCTCCTGCTGTCACCGGTGTGGTTATTCGCCCACTGGCCACAAGGCATGCTGGGTAAGCCAAGCGCACCTGGAGGCGCTGTCCATTCTTGGGCTTCCTGCTGATGCTCCGCCTCCCTGTGTGAGGAAGGATGGGCGGGGGGAGGAGACGGCGACGCATCGGGCGGGTTTCGGACGGGAGTCGAAGTGGCGACTCGCTCCTCGGTGGGAGGAGCCATGACGCCAGCGGACGGAGGAGGGGCGGGGTTTGTCTTACTTGCGTCTCTATTGGCTAAAGGCTAAAGGAAGACAATGTCAATCATAAATAAAGTCCACACGTTATGAGAATAAAGAGTGGTCATCAACCTGCGGCGTAGGCGGGACATCCTCCTGTCGAAGAGTGACCGCCACGCTGACGTTGGGCCGCAGGTCGGTGGGCTGAGGCGGCAGGGCGTGTCTGAGGAGGGCGGGGGGGTGCAGAGCGAACACGCCCTCCACCGTCGCCGCCCTCTTCGCCAGATCCACGGCGAGAGCGGACAGCGTGGCCAGGGGGACGTCGGCGCTTCCCAGCGAGTGCGCCCCACAGCACAGGTGGATCTGGGGGCACAGCGGGTGAGCTCGGTGGAGGGGGGGCCCCCCCCGGCGGTGAAAGTGCTGGCTCATGCTCACCTGCAGAGAAGGCTGCCGGGACAGGAAGCGGCGCAGGACCCGCTCGCTGCTGCGGATGCGCACGGAGGCGCGCTCCGGCTGGAAGTCGGGAGCGAGGAGGTTCTGGAAAGGCTCGCTGGTGATGTCGTTCCCCAGCAGCGTGTAGAAGAAGAAGAAGCTGGAGCCCTCGGCCGACACCTTCATGGTGCTGGGGATGAGCTGCACACAGCACACGCGCTCAGGACGGGACCGGTCAAGGGTCGGGGTCAGGGGTCGCAGTGGGCGGGGTCTGTGCTGACCTGTTCCAGCTTGGAGGCGAACGCCACGGTGACGGACAGCACAAACATGTCGACCGCCACGTCGGCCGCTCCCACCTGGTGGTAGCCCTTCTCCGGTACCAGGAGCGCCTCCAGTTTGTCCGTGGGCTGCTGGGCGGCGAGGGGGTGGTCCCCATGGTGGACTGCCGGGGGCTCTGGCGGGGGGCGGCATGACTGTCAAACAAGAAGAAGCTCCAAGGCCCAACCATCCATTTTCTATGGCATTTATCCTCACAAGGGTCACAAGGCGGGGCAAGAGGCGGGGTCCACCCTGGACTGGTGGCCAGCCAATCACAGGGCACATATAGACAAACAACCATTCACACTCACATTCATACCTATGGACAATTGGAGTGGCTAATGAAGCTAGCATGCAGATAAACACTGACAGCTGACCTTGCCTGGACGGGTCCTTCCTGGTCTTGGGGGACGCCAGCGGGGAGGACCCCCCGGCATTCTCCAGCAGCATGCTGAGGAGCAGCGAGGGCTTGGTCTTGGTGTACCTGCTGCTCAGCAGGGGGTACCAGCGAGGCTCCTGGTGAGGAACAAAGCAGGCGGTGTCGGAAGAAAAGGCCACGGCGTCAACGCCAGGGACGGCGAGCTGACCTGAGAGACTTCGTGCACGGATCTGAGGTCCAGGACGATGTAGCCCACGCTGTCCCTGCTGCCTTTGCCGGAGTCCACGGCGAAGCAGTGAAGCTTGATGGGCGTTCTCTGCAGTCTGGACACACAAGTTCTCATCCGTCAGTCAAGCTGCGGTTCCGGCGGTCCCGGAAAAAGGAGGCCAGGGTGAAGACCGCGTCCGCCACACACCTGTGTTGGTGCAGCATCTTGCGGTCCAGCTCCCACGCCAGCTCCGTGCTGAACTGAGGCTGGTCCAGGTGGTCCACCGGGTCCGTGGTCAGCTGCTCGCCATCGAAGCTGGCCTGAACCTCCAGGCTGAGCTGGGAGCGCTTTGGAAAGTCCCGACCTGCAAAACAAGAAACCTTTGTCAACACGGGACCCGGAACCAAGGTGGACCCGCTACACACATGCTAAGGGAAATGCTACAAATGTCTAAAAACACTAACTCAAAGCAGCAGAGAAATGCTGCTAGCTCACAGAACACAGTAGAGATTAGCCGCGCTAACAGGAAGTGGCTTCCAGGAAGTTAGGTGGGGTACCAAGACGTTAGCCATTCCACCAGAAAATTAGCATGGCCACCAGGAAGCTAGTCACGCTACCAGAAAGTTAGCCTTGTTACCAGAAAGTTAGGAAGGCTACCAGGACGCTAACCTAGCCAACAGGAAGTTAGCCAGGCCACCAGAAAGTTAGCCATGTTACCAGGATGCTAACTTAGCTACCAGGAAGTAAAGTTAGCCATGCTACCAAAAAGTTAGCCATGCTACCAAAAAGTTAGCCATGCTAGCAAAAAGTTAGCCAGGCCACCAAAAAGTTAGCCATGCTATGCTACCAGAAGGTTAGCCATGCTATGCTACCAGAAGGTTAGCCATGCTACCAGAAAGTTAGGAAGGCTACCAGGACGCTAACCTAGTTACCAGAAAGTTAGCCATGCCATACTACCAGAAAGTTAGGAAGGCTACCAGGATGCTAACCTAGCTACCAGAAAGTTAGCCATGCTACCTAGCAGAAAGTTAGCCATGCCCTGCTACCAGAAGGTTAGCCATGCTACCAGAAAGTTAGGAAGGCTACCAGGACGCTAACCTAGCTACTAGAAAGTTAGGAAGGCTACCAGGACGCTAACCTAGCTACCAGAAAGTTAGCCATGCCATACTACCATAAGGTTAGCCATGCTACCAGGACGCTAACCTAGCTACCAGAAAGTTAGCCATGCTACCAGAAAGTTAGCCATGCCATACCATACCACCATAAGGTTAGCCATGCTACCAGGACGCTAACCTAGCTACCAGAAAGTTAGCCATGCCATACTACCAGAAAGTTAGGAAGGCTACCAGGACGCTAACCTAGCTACCAGAAAGTTAGCCATGCTATGCTACCAGAACGTTAGCCATGCCATGCTACCAGAAGGTTAGCCATGCTACCAGAAAGTTAGGAAGGCTACCAGGACGCTAACCTAGCTACCAGAAAGTTAGCCATGCCATACTACCAGAAAGTTAGGAAGGCTACTAGGACGCTAACCTAGCTACCAGAAAGTTAGCCATGCTACCAGAAAGTTAGGAAGGCTACCAGGACACTAACCTAGCTACCAGAAAGTTAGGAAGGCTACCAGGAAGCTAACCCAGCTACCAGGAAGTTAGCCATGCTACTAGGACGGTCAGACCTAAGGGATATTGACATTTAAAAGCACATCATTTTTCCTACCAAAGATGTCAATCACGTTTACATTCAAACTCATGTGTGGTGCCTTGGCTAGCACGGCTAGCGTCCTGGTAGCACGGCTAGCTTCCTGGTAGCACGGCTAGCTTCCTGGTAGCACGGCTAGCTTCCTGGTAGCACGGCTAACAAATAGTTGCGTGTGCTTTTGCGTCATGTGTGATTTGCGTGTTTGGAGCGTTTAGACGTTGCTGCGTCTGGCCAGTCCGTCGTCATGTGACATGTAACATGTAACATGTAACAGGCTGAAAACCAATCAGTTTGATTGATTAACCAGATAAATGAATTGGAGTCTTGCTGAGACTTTAACCGTGACTGTTTGGGCTAACATTTACTTTAGCTGGAAAGTTAGCTTGTTGTGAGTATTATTAAATAGTACTTTTACACTAAATGCTACAAAAGTCAAGTGAGTGTTTTCTTCATGATTGAGTGACAGCTGCCGCTCACCTTCCAGGATGGACAAAACGATGAAAAGCTGCTCGTTTTTCGGAGCCATGTCAACATTTGGGCGAGCGGAAAGTCTTCAGGCTTTAAAGTCGGAACTTTGCTGACGTTCAATGGTCGCCGAAGAGAAGCGTCTGAAAACTTTCCTGTTCTTCGCTCGGGACGCAAAAAGGCGCTTTGTTGTCAAGCTTTGGCGCCACCATTTTGGTTTTAAAAGCGGAAGTCAGACAGGAAGCGCTCGGGCGGAGGTTGACCTCTGCTGGACGGGAGTGGAAGTGCAGCCGCACTGCCGCACAATGTAGTGAAATGCACCCACGATGGACCCAGATCAAATATTAATACTGTGTCGAGCTAACTGCAGCTAGCAAGTGGAATGGTTTCTAAATCATGGAGGATCATGAACATTCAGCTGAAATCCAAAGTCCAAGCATGGAGGACACATCCCAAAGAATAATAGGTGCAAGGCTGAGAGGGAGGAGCTTGACATTCAAATTGCCAACTAGCTAGCTAACTAGTACATCGCTAGCTAGTAGCATTAACAAGTATCTAGGCAGCATCAATAACTAGCTAGGCAGCATCAACAAGTAGCTAGGTAGCATCAACAAGTAGCTAGGTAGCATCAGCAAGTAGCTAGGTAGCATCAACAAGTAGTTAGGCGGCATCAACAAGTAGCTAGGTAGCATTGACTAGCTAGGTAGCATTGACTAGCTAGGTAGCGTCAACAAGTAGCTAGGCAGCGTCAACAAGTAGCTAGGTAGCATCAACAAGTAGCTAGGAAGCATCAACAAGTAGCTAGGAAGCATCAACAAGTAGCTCGGCTGCATCAATAACTAGCTCGGCAGCATCAACAAGTAGCTAGGTAGCATCAAGAAGTAGCTAGGTAGCATCAAGTAGCTAGGCGGTGTCAACAAGTAGCTAGGTAGCGTCAACAAGTAGCAATGTAGCATCAAGTAGCTAGGCGGTGTCAACAAGTAGCTAGGTGGCATCAACAAGTACCTAGGCTGCATGAACAAGTAGCTAGGAAGCATCAACAAGTAGCTAGGAAGCATCAACAAGTAGCTAGGTAGCATCGACAAGTAGCTAGGTGGCGTCAATAACTAGCTAGGCTGCATGAACAAGTAGCTAGGCGGCGTCAACAAGTAGCTAGGTAGCATCAAGTAGCTAGGTGGCATCAACAAGTAGCTAGGCAGCATGAACAAGTAGCTAGGCGGCGTCAACGAGTAGCTAGGTGATGTCAACAAGTAGCTAGGTAGCATGAACAAGTAGCTAGGCGGCATCAACAAGTAGCTAGGTAGCATCAACATGTAGCTAGGTAGCATCAACAAGTAGCTAGGCGGCTAGCAGGCCCTGACAGAGGCGTCAATGTTTACCTCCACTAATCTAGGCCAATGTAGGACATTCTAGGCCAATGTAGGACATTCTAGGCCAATGTAGGCCAATATAGGCCAATGTAGGCCAATGTAGGCCAATGTAGGACATTGTAGGAGAATCTATGAGAAAAGGCAAATGTATATAAGATCCTTTAATTGTGATTGGCAAACATATGAATTAAGGCATATACAGTATAAAAAGCGAGAGCAGGTTACACGTGATGGTAGAAGACCTCCTAGCGCTACTTGGGACGTGTGGACGTGTGGACGTGTGGACGTGTGGACGTGTGGCGGTGGAATGATGATGATGGCGTACGCTCACATCAAGACGATACAATCAACACGCACGTTAGCATTACAAGGTCAGCGTGTGGCTAATAGGGGCGTGGTCTTCACTACATTCAGTCATAACGCGTGCCTTCCAGAAACACCGCATGTCTCCTTTGTACAATTCCTCCCGGCAAACGCTCCACTTCCTGTCCTCCGTGTGTCCCTCGCTGGGGGCGCTCGTAAGAAATGTCTGTCGCCGTGATTGATTGATGACCACCGTGGAAGTCCGATTGGTCGTGTCTGGCTCGTGTGGGACGCCGCCCCGTCGTGCGTCCTACTTCTTGACGTCTCTGTCTGCGGGGGCGACAGGACGAAGGACACGTTAGAGGACGCTCGGGGGGAGCCAATGAAACGTCACTTCACTCACTAGCCTCAGTCTGGTTGCAGCCAATGCTTAAAGACTAGATAGGACAGCTCTAGTCCAAGTCCTATCTGGTCTTTCAAGACTTGTTGTTCACATTGTCCTGGAAGATATTTAGCCTCTCATCCAAACAGGCTGTATTTAAAGACTAGATAGGACGACGACTAGGTAGGACATGAACTTTTGCCTTTCATCACGTCATGCTCAAAGACTAGATAGGACAGCTCTAGTCCAAGTCCTATCTGGTCTTTGAAGACAAACTGATAAAGCTTTTAAAAGAGTTACATATGCTCAAAGACTAGCTAGGACTAGGACTACAGTTGTCCTATCAGGTCTAGAAAGGACAAATCTAGTCCTTTCAGGTCTAGTAAATAGGACAGGTCCTATCTTGTTGTTCACATTGTCCTGGAAGATATTTAGCCTCTCATCCAAACAGGCTGTGTTTAAAGACTAGATAGGACGACGACTAAGTAGGACATGAACTTTTGCCTCTCATCATCACTCAAAAGACTAGATAGGACAGCTCTAGTCCAAGTCCTATCTGGTCTTTCAAGACAAACTGATAAAGCTTTTAAAGAGTTACGCATGCTCAAAGACTAGCTAGGACTAGGACTACAGCTGTCCTATCAGGTCTAGAAATGACAAATCTAGTCCTTTCAGGTCCAGTATATAGGACAGGTCCTATCTTGTTGTTCACATTGTCCTGGAAAATATTTAGCCTCTCATCCAAACAGGCTGTGTTTAAAGACTAGATAGGACGACGACTAGGTAGGACATGAACTTTTGCCTCCCATCATCACTCAAAAGACTAGATAGGACAGCTCTAGTCCTATCTTATCTAAGACGTTTTACGTCTCATCGTCGCACGCTTCATCGGTCCATGCTCCAAGACTAGATAGGACTGCTCTAGTCCCAGTCCTGTCTAGTCTTTGAACACAAACTGTTGTGAGGCATTTTGACAGTTACGCATGCTCAATGACTAGAACAGGTCTAGATAGGACAGCTGTAGTCCTATCAAGTCTAGATAGGACCACAGTTGTAGTCCTATCAAGTCTAGCTAGTCTTGCATGAACTAATGAAGCCTGAGAGGTGAAATGTCTTCCGGGACGACCCAACCAGACCAGTCGCATTCACTTGAAAGACCAGATAGGACAGCTCCAGTTGTCGTCCTATCCGGTCGTTGTCTTGGAGACTTCCCAGCATGCCAGTCAAAGGGTGGTGTGATGTTGTGAAAGAGTTTTCCATACCAGCAGAGGAGCGTCCTGACGCCTGCTGCCCGGACACCAGCGACCTGGCGCTCAGACCTTCAACACGCACAGACATGTGAAGGTTACAACATGCGGCACAACGCCCAAGTACGGTACATCTGTGAGCACCTGGGTAGATGTCGTACTGTCCCGACACCAGGTTGTAGGTGACGCCCAGGTGCGTGTGATGGTGCGTGTGCAGGTGTCGACCCAAGGACACGTGGCCCCTGTCACGGTCCACCTCGTGGTCCACCTCGGGGGAGCCTTTCTCAGCAGGCTGAATCAGGGAAAGACCAGGATCAGGGAAAGACCAGGATCAGGCTAGCCGCCCCAGGCTAACTGGCGAAGATGAGCGACGACGCTAGCGCCGATGTAACTCACGGCGGGGGACTTCCCGTGGAACTGCTGGCACTGCTTCAGCAGCTCCATGGCGGAGGATGAGGACGAGTCTCCGCCAGGCTTGCCGCTAACCACGCCTCCTCTGCTGGGCGGAGTCACCTCCGACTCCTCCCTGCCCGCCGTCTTCCCGTACAGAGGGTAGTGAAAGCCTGTTCAAGAGGTTCACAGCTTCAGTCCACCACAAAGATAGTCTACATCTGGCCCACAGTCTGATAGACCTGGACTGGTTTCTTACCTGTGTAATTTTGGACCAGGGTGGGGGACGCCCCCCTGTAGGAGCCCCCGCCGCCCTCGCACATGGCCAGGTAGGGCGGGTACGAGGAGTGCTGGTACTGCACGTAGGGCTGCTGGGGGGTCATGGGAGGAGAGACCGCCACCCGGGCATTCTGGGACTCCCCTGACTGACCCCCCGTCGACTCCTGCAGGCCGTCCAGGCAATCCGAGTCGTTGGGGTCGACGAGCGGCGGATCGTGCGATACTCGAACTCTGTTTTTTTTAGCGTCGTGGCCTCCGCCCCCTCCGGCTGAAGACGGCTTGGGTTCCACGGCGGCCCCCCTTTCTTTGGACCGGTCTGCATCCCCCTCGTCGGCCGCATCCCCAACTGGACTCTGCAGGTCTGAGTATTTGCTGTGAGCCAGGCGCTGAGCCCAGGTGGGGCCGTCTGGAGGCTGGATTGATGGGGACAAGTGTTGGTGCTGGTGACAGTGGTTCCCGCCCTAGGGGGCCGTCCTAACGGCGGTCTTACCAAGATGGCTTCACGATCTACGTGCATGCGTTCAGCGGCGAGGGCGCCCACCCCTGCTGATGGACTATGGAGGAAAGACCGGGTCTGACACGGACGCCCTACCAGCGTCCCTGCATGTGTTTGGATGGAGGATGACGGCAGGCGGCCATTGTGGCGTGCGCCGCGTCTCACACGTGATGGCAAGTCAATGCATGATGGGATGGGATGATTTAGGTCTACACGGGTCAAACATTCAATGGCGAGTTAGCGTGTGGGCGTGGCTACAGCTCGGCCAAATCACCGGATTGGACGTGACGTGGCATGTGGGCGGTCATGAAGGCGGCGGCGGCGGTTAGAGGCAAAGGGAAAGACTTACACTGGAGTAGGAAAGGTTTGAGTCCGGCTCAGCGAGACTGTTGGGGTTGAGGTGGGACAGGGAGGACGCGGACTTGACGTCATCGCAGTCTTTGGTTGAGACCCCCTTCGCCCCCGGTCCCCTTTCTCCCCGCTCATTGGCCTCCAAGTAGGACAGGATAGCTTTGGGGCAGGACCCTTTAGGGTTTTCTGGACCTTTGCCTCCACTGGACGGGGCCCCGCCCACATATTTGACGTCCTCACCCTCTCGTGCCCCCTGACCCCTCTTCTGGTCACAACACTTGGAGCCCAGTAAGAGTTTGTGGTCCATGTAGAGTCCTCTTGAGTACTGTCCGTAGTACAGGGACTGGGCCAGGGCGGTCTGGGTCTGGCTCATTGCCAGCTGGAGCTGAGACGGCGTTGACCCGTCACCCTTTTTACCGTCAGGAAAGTCATGGGTGGGGCCTTTGTCCTCGTCCTTGATGTCATCCTTTCCATCTTTACTTTTGGCATGGTGGGGGGAACCCTTGTGGAAGCCCCCGCCGCCGCCCTGCCTGTCCGCCTGGACGAACCCGGGCAGGAAGTAGGGCTCAAAGCTGTGGTAGTAGGGCGACTGAGGCTCCTTCGATGAGGGGCCCGGTCCTGCGGGGGGTGTCTTCCTGGCGTTGCTATGGTTACTGCCGGAGTTCAGCTCAGCAGAAGAAGCAGACTTGGATCTGAGGGCCTCCGAGCGACTTTCCGAGGACGCGCCGTCCTCCCCCGCATCAGAGATGTCCGAGTAGGCGGGGCTGTTGGTGTCGCTGTCGGCGGTCGGTGGACAACCGGCGGCGTCCAGCCGCAAGGAACTGCCGATGGATGGACTGGGAGCGTTGTCCGTAAAGGTGTAGACCTTGTCGGCCTCAGCACGGATGCTCGCCATCCTGCTCTCTTGGCTCTCGCCGAAGCCGTTCATCACTTCCTGCTTGCTCAGGTGCTCCTTCAGGAGGCTTCCGCAGATCTCCTTTGCGGCCATTTTGGCAGCGCCATCTTCCGTTTTGATCCCCCTGCCTTCGGCGTTAGGCGTCCTCGTGGGCGTGTCCCTGTTGTGTTTGTCCTTCAGTCGTCTCTTCTCCTTCTTCCTGGTTTCCTTGCAGCCCAGCAGCGTGGCTTTGCTGACCAGGCTGGGCTCCACAACCATGCTGAGCTTCGGTTTGATGGCCTTCAAGGACGGGTTCTTACTGCTCAGGCCGACCGGCTGATGGGGGGCGGCCGCATCAGCCGGAAGCGCAGGGTACGCTGCATTGGGGATAGCGATGAGCTTGGGTGGGGCGGGGGCCGGGGCGATTGGCCGGTTGGGGCGGGACTTGGACAGCTTGTCCACCTTCCCGTTGGCTTTTTTGCTCTTGTCACAAAGGATCTTCTTGTCGAGCAGACCTTCAGCTTCCAGCTTGGGCATCTCCATCGCGGAGCTCCTGTCGGGAACCATGCAGTTCTCCAGGACCACCGTCATGTTGGAGATGATGGGCAGGTTGCTGAGGTCGTCCATCAGGCCGTCCTTCAGCAGGGAGCTCCTCCTGGTTTTGGAGCTGGCAGGAGGACTGTGGTCCGTACTGAGGAGCAGCCGTCTGTTCTTGGGGGAGCCCACGGTGGTCACCTTATATAGGGGCGCCGCTTTCTTAGCAGAGCTGTTGCTTGCCTCCGAGTGGTCGTAGGTCACGTGACCGACAGGGTCCTCGCAGTCCGACAGTCTTTCCTCGCTCTCGCCGTCCTTGGCGGGGTCCAGGTCCGGCTTCCTCTGCTCCTCCGCCTCCAGGTGGGCGTGCGTCTGGTGGTAGCGCAGCCCGTTGATGTGCTTGTAGCGTTTAGTGCAGTTGGGGTGGGGGCAGTCGATGAGAATGGGCGGGGCCGGCGGCGAGGAGGCGCGACCTCCTCCGGGGTCCATGAAGGAGGGGTCGGACTTGCCTTGCGGCGTGGAGGGTGCGCTGCGGGACTTGGCTCTTATCCTTTTCCCGTTCACGTTCTTGACGTCGTCCGAGGAAACCAGGCTGAGGTCCAGGTCGGCCGGCGGCTTGTTCTTTCGCTTCCCGGACGGGAGGACGGCGGCGCCGTTAGCCGCTTTGACGTCGTCCACGGTGAAGAACGAAGGGGAAGCCCTGCAGTTGCCGATGAGCTTCAAGCTGCCGCGGCGGCCCTTGCTGTGGACCGGCGAGGCCGCCATGCCGCCGCCACGGCTACGGTGCTGCGGAAGACCACGGACTTTCACCGCAGGGGCGGCCTCCACGCAGGGCCGCTCCCCCGTCGCTAGCCGCATCCTTTTCCCGCGGCCGCGCCCACCCGGCATCTCTGGATCGCTGGATGGAGACTCGCAGAACCTGGCCAGAACATGAAAAGAAACTTTAGAGAACCCGCCTTTTATCTGTGGGCGGATCCTGCAAGGCCAATGGCTGGGAACGTCGACGCTCCGTGAGTTTGGAAGCTAATTAGCATCAAAACACTCTCCTCTGCTGCTATAAAAACTCATTTAAAGCTCATTTCTGCGCTTGTCTTCTTATCCACGCTCTCAGCCGGTTCCCCGTGGATGCAACAAAACCACCTTGGTGAAGAAAAGCTGCTAAGGAATTGAAAACAAAGCCAAAAAGCGGAACACAAAGGAATTCTCGGCGTCACGTCAGCCCAAGTCTTGTTTTCTTTGCATCGACTTTGTGTTTCTCCGCTGAGATCTCCTAATAAATCACAGCGGCCTTTTAATTTATCTCAGCCCCCCCCCCGGTGACGCCGCTCCACGCTGACCACATATGGCTCAGAGCAATTTAGCCCGGAGACGAATCGCCATGGCAACCGCGGCCTGCGTGGAATAAATGAGAGGATGAAGCCTCGCAAGCGGCCAGGAAATGAACTTAGCAACACTACAAATGAATATACTACACCTGTATACTATATAGTATTTAGTATAGTATATACCTGATCAAAACTTCAGGTTGAAGAACTAACTCATAGCAAAACACTAAGGTGGTGCGGTTGATCTGGCCACCATTGTGTCTTTGGCACCAATCACGTCCTCAATTAAAGCAACAGTAACGTTCTTTGATCCCATCCAATCAACATTTATAGGAGTGATCCCGGGGGCTATGTTGTCCCGGGCCACGAGCCCCCGGTAGGGCCACGAGCCCCCGGTAGGGCCACGAGCCCCCGGTAGGGCCACGAGCCCCCACTAGGGCCACGAGCCCCCGGTAGGGCCACGAGCCCCCGGTAGGGCCACGAGACCCCGCCAGGGCCACGAGACCCCACTAGGGCCACAAGCCCGCGGTAGAGCCCCCGGTAGGGCCACAAGCCCCCGGTAGGGCCACAAGCCCCCGGTAGAGCCCCCGGTAGGGCCCCCGGTAGGGCCACAAGCCCCCGGTAGAGCCCCCGGTAGGGCCACAAGCCCCCGGTAGAGCCCCCGGTATGGCCACAAGCCCCCGGTAGAGCCCCCGGTAGCGCCACAAGCCCCCGCAAGGGTCACCCAGGTCCTAGGTGACGGGCCCGCGATGTGGGACACCGGGGCCTCACCCATGAAGGGCTGGGCCTAAAGGTGAAGGCCCGGCCCCCGGCCTTGCTCCAGGGCGGACGTCTGGGTGATTGACTGCAATAAATGCAAACCTCTTTCATGGTACCGGTCTTTGCTGTGGCAATAGTTACTTTTACTGGTAACTAGTTACTTTTGTAGTGGAGTAACTCAGTTACTTTTTTTGTAACAATAACTATTTCCTTTTTTATTGGATTGTTGTTGTTCCTGTTTTCTCCCTTATTTCCCGTCTTGTCTTCCCGACATAAAGCGCGGCGTCACCTGGGAGGGGCCCAGTCATGTTTGGTGCAGTCCAGCAGCGTCCCCACGTACGTCCTCTTCCTCCAAGTCACGTTGACCACCAGCACACCTGACACAGACACGGTCCACCGCATCAGAGATCACATCTCAGCATCAAGCCTCCATTTTAATCCGCGTGAGGAATAAAAGCGGTACCTTCCTCCGTCTCGTGCCATACGATGCCCTCCAGGTTGACGCTCGTCCCGGGCTGGCAGGGCCCCGTGAGGTCCGAGTCCCCTTCCGGCCCCGGAGTGCCGCTGGAGTCCTGCGTGTTGGTGCCCACGGACCTGGTCCTCACCACCAGCTGCTTGGCTTGGTGACAGGAGGGCGGAGGGGGTGGGGAAAAGGAGTCGGCAGAGGGCGGCAAGGGTCCGGTGGTGGCCCCCGCCGGGCCCAGAGCAGGGGCGGCTGGTGGAGTAAACATGGGCTCCACCTGCAGGTAAGAAGAGGAAAGTATTGGGTCGCCTCCTAGTGTCTCCATTGTTGACCTCAAAGGTCACCTGAGTGATTCCTCCACACCAAACTCACCCAAGCGGGTTTTTAGAAAGATGATCATTTCTTTACTGAATGTGCTTAATACTGGAAGCTCTAGAAAGTTCTCTATGCGGGTTATTGTGTGTCGCTGCTCTATAGGAGACCACCACTCAAAGGGGGGCAACATGAGCACAATTGGTCCCCTTTACCCTAAAACAATCAAATCATCCAGTACCCTTGCAAGGGGGCAGACCTGGTCCTGGTATTCCGCAACCGGAGCGAGTTCGTATTCATCACGTCTTTCAATGGTCTCTTTGTCCTTCCATCTTCCCTCCTTGTGTCCTCACGTTCCCTCCTCGCCCCCTCCCTCCCTTCCTCCCTCCCATCAGCATCCTCCTCACACACGTGTGTCTTTGGGAACAGCCGCCATCTTTGGTTCCCCTTCCCTTCTCCCAGCTCAGCCTGTAGAGACCTTCTGTGTTAGCATTTTATAACAGGAAGTGATGACAACATTACCATCAGCCAGAGGTACCTGAGTGACATCACTTCCTGTCTCAGGTCGTTGCCATTGGTCAGAGACCTTCTATGTTAGCATCCTCACTGTTAGCATTTATAACAGGAAGTTATGGCCATCAGTCAGAGGTACCTTCGTGACATCACTTCCTGTCTCAGAGAAGGTTGTTTGCATTGGTTAGAGACCTTCTATGTTAGCATTTTATAACAGGAAGTGATGACAACATTACCATCAGCCAGAGGCACCTGAGTGACATCACTTCCTGTCTCAGGTCGTTAGCATTGGTCAGAGACCTTCTATGTTAGCATCCCCACTGTTAGCATTTATAACAGGAAGTGATGGCCATCAGGCAGAGGTACCTTCGTGACATCACTTCCTGTCTCCAAGAAAGATGCTGCATTGGTCAGAGACCTTCTATATTAGCATCCTCACTGTTAGCATTTCTAACAGGAAGTGATGGCCATCAGGCAGAGGTACCTTGGTGACATCACTTCCTGTCTCAGATAAGGTCGTTTGCATTTGCATTTTATAACAGGAAGTGATGACAACAATGTTACCATCAGCCAGAGGTACCTTGGTGACATCACTTCCTGTCTCAGGTCGTTAGCATTGGTCAGAGACCTTCTATGTTAGCATCCTCACTGTTAGCATTTATAACAGGAAGTGATGGCCACCAGGCAGAGGTACCTTCGTGACATCACTTCCTGTCTCAAAGAAAGACGTTGCCATTGGTCAGAGACCTTCTATGTTAGCATCCTCACTGTTAGCATTTATAACAGGAAGTGATGGCCATCAGGCAGAGGTACCTTCGTGACATCACTTCCTGTCTCAGATAAGGTCGTTTGCATTTGCATTTTATAACAGGAAGTGATGACAACAATGTTACCATCAGCCAGAGGTACCTTGGTGACATCACTTCCTGTCTCAGGTCGTTGCCATTGGTCAGGGACCTTCTACGTTAGCATCCTCACTGTTAGCATTGTGTCCTAATAATTCCACATCACTCCAACACCCACAAACCATCAAGGCACTTCCTGTTATGCGTGTTTGACACGTGTCTGCCAAAGCACGTGACACGAGTACTACGATGACTTCCACGACAGCCTATTGTTCTATCTCTGATGGCGTTCATCTTGCGTGTAAACATTCTAGCTGTTAGCAACCAGGATGCTTGGCGTTCGCACGCGCACGTCCTCCGCTGTCACTGCCATTTCCCGCCAGACGTCATCCCTCCATCTTTGCCCCCCCCCCCCCCCCCCCCGTCTATACCACCTCCACTTGTCTCCTAGCCTCCCTCGTGCCTCCTTGTGCTCGCGAAGGCCAGGTGACGTCACGTGTCACGCTCCAGACAACGCACAAATCGTGCACGTGCATACGCACCTGAATAGAAGCGATGATGATGATGATGGTGATGATGATGACGGCCTGCAGTGATGGCGGCTGCGGAGACAATAAGGACAACAAGGAGATGCTCACCTTCTCGGAGGAGTCGTCATGCGGCCTCCTCAGCACCACGGCGCCCCCTCCACCTCCTCCTCCTGCTCCTCCTCCTCCGCTCCTCACGCCGCAATCCAGCGCGCTTTTCCCGCAAGGCTTGTCACGGCGGGCCTCCTTGGCGGGAGGATGCTCGGCCAGGGTGGAAGAAGCGAGGGAGACGGAGGAGGAGGAAGAGGAGGAGGAGGAGGGAGGAGGAAGAGGAGGAGAGCTGTCACCGGGCTTCTCCTTCCTCCTCCAGCCGCGGAGGACATGTTTCTCCTTCCGGTCCTCCTCGATGCTGCTGCTGCTGATGATGATGATGTTGGAGGCTGAAATCATCTCAGACTCGCCGCCGCCCCCCCGCCGCCAGCTTCCTGGGTCACAGCAGTGATGGCGGGATGAGGGGGGGGGGGGGAGTAGGAGGTGGAGGGGGCTCCCTGGGAATTAATCAGTCAGTCAGTCAGTCAATCAATCAATCAACCTGGTGTTGGTTGCTATTCATATTCGTCTTCAAACGATCAACTCTACATTCCCATTTGGATGCTTTCTATGAAAGAGATGCATCACGTGACAGGCTGGCCGGCCACGCGGGGGCGCTGTAGTGCCAACTACTGATCATTGCTTTACTGTCGGTGGCCGCTGGGGGGCGCCGGGCGGTTTATTTGGCTTTTATTATTAGATAGTGTTATTTTATATTCTACGACACTATACATAGTACTGTATATATACATGTTATTTCATTTACTATATATTCTTTCATATAATATAGAATAAAATAGAGTCAGTGTACGCGTGTACAATGAATGATTGACTTATTTCTAATCCTATTTGACATTATTGATACTGTGTGGACGGCCTTGGCCCCCTTTTTGGTCTGGTTTTTCACCATAACAAACACTTTTGGACTTTGGACACAAACACTGTGTGGAGGTGGAGGGGGGGGGTGGTTCAGGTCACATTAATGTTTGCTTCTCATCTTGAAAACGTTGACGAAACACAATCAGTCACCACCGCGACTTTGTGACGTCACCTGCTCACGTTACACACACGAACACACACACACACACACACACACACACACGGGACAATAGGTGGCTCGGGTGACCTCCTCTCCAGCGTCTGCCATCACTCTGGAAACACACATCCTGGCGCCGTGCGATTGGCTGTGACTGTCAGGAGGCCCCGCCCCCAGAGCAGGTGAAAGAGCGTAGACGGCGGCGGGGGTCAGTCGCCCTGCGGTGATGACAGAAGCGAGCGCGGGCCAGCAGGAGGAGGCCCGGCGGGCCTGCAGAGGAGCGTCCAGAGAAGGAGACGAGAAGGACACCCACCTGAGCGCCGCCTCGGGTCTTAAAGAGGCCCAGGTGTCGGTCTGCGGTCCGGACGTGGACATGGCGGCCGAGGAGCGTCAAAGATGCGCGAGGACGCCTGGCGAGCGTCCGCAGGCGGCCGAGGCGGAGCATCAGGAAGCCCCGGGGAGCAGGAGGGCACCTCTGGTCCGGTAAAAAAACCCCAAGAATCAAAAGTCACCTTAGGGTGCCGACTGCCGTCTGCGGACTTCTTGTATTCCCGGGGTGGGCTGCAGCTCCGACACCCAGCGTTAGAGAGCAGAATACATTCATTTGAACTTATTCCACACTGGAGAAGTCGGGGCGAGAAAAAGATATATTCTGGGACGTTGCAAATGTGGGTGGTTGCAACACACTATTAAAAAAGGAGAGAAGAAGAAAAGGGTCAATATGGCAATTAGAACATTTCTAATTATTTTATTTACCTAGTTCATATTTTTGGAAGCTATTGCTTATATATTTATATATTTTATATTTGGTGGGAATATTAGTATTTTGGAAAATTATGCTTTTTTTCCTTTAATATTTAAAAAAATGTTATTTTTTTCATATCTTATTTTTCAAATCATATTTACCAACAATTCTATAATTTAATTTTTTAAATATTTTAATGTTATATAAATGATATATATAATTTTTAAAATATATATATATTTAAATATTGTTGTTTTTGTCTTTTTAATTACATGTTTATAATTTTGCTGTTTAGCTGAATGTTTTATTAAAATATTGTTATGTTTATGTACATGTATGTATTTGTAATAATACATATACAAAATATAAAACTAAATAATACATATAATCATATATATACTGTACATATATATATATATATTTATATTTTTTAAAATACAATAACATAAAAATATATTTTAAAAAATTCTTTACATTTGAAAAATATTTTTGAAAATGCATATATATATTTTTTTCTTAAATATTTGTAATACATTTATCTTTGTAATTATATTTAATATTTAGTTATATATATAATATATAAATATATAATATATGTTATATATTTCATATATGTTATTTTCCTATGACTACATAAAGTTGTTTTTTTAAACCAAATTGTCTTTTCATACTGGCGTGTACTGCTCCAAGTACTCCATGCAGCGTACCCAAAGCGTTGTGTAAGGGTGAGTGGCGTGAGGGTTCATTGGTCCCTGGTTGCTGTCTGCAGGTCAAAGACTTTGGATCCGTGTGTGCTGAGTCAGGTCCAGAGTGACCCGGACGCCAAGCTGGACAGGAAGAAGTCTCACTCCAGCCAGGTCAGAGGTCACCCTATGGTCTGCTCTGCCTTTTAGAAGTACAACTACTACTACTGGTACCCGAGTACTATGAGCGTTGTTGTTGTGTTTCAGCTTTCCAAAAGTAATTGTCAATACCATAAAATATTTAAGGAGATCAGCAAAGACGAGCAACTCAGACAAAGTAAGTTGACTGAAGTACTACATGTACTTTCTCTACTAGCATGTAGTACTACTAGGTGTGTGTGTGTGTAGGTTACACGTGTGCCCTGCAGAAGGACATCCTCTACCAGGGACGGATGTTCGTGTCGGACCACTGGATCTGCTTCCACTCCAAAGTCTTTGGCAAAGACACCAAGGTGACGACGTAGGAAGCAGGAAGTAGGAAACATGCACTTCCTGTTTGTGCCGCTGGTCCTGAGCAGGTGTGATATTTGTCCCGCCCAGATCGCCATCCCCGTCATGTCCGTCACCCACGTCAAGAAGACCAAGACGGCCATCTTGGTGCCAAACGCCGTGGTGATTGCCACGGCGGACGACAGAGTGAGTCCTCTCTCCTCCAGACGCTCAAAGATTTTCCAACGCCACCTCTGAAACTTGTGGACGCGTCTTTGCAGTACGTCTTCGTGTCCTTCCTGTCCCGGGACAACACCTACAGGTTCCTCATGTCCGTCTGTCTCCACCTGGAAGTCAGTACAACACCGTACTACCTTACTTTACCTTACTAAAAGTAACTCAGGACATATTACATCACATTCCATTACTGGTCACGCTACTGCATTGGTGGTGCTGAGTAGTAGTAGTAGTAGTAGTAGTACCTAGTGTAGTGTATTGTTACATGACCGCTATGATGCACGTGTGTCCAGGAGAAGAGTCCTTGCAACAGTCCCATCCCTTCCTCAACACAGAACAACTTCAGAACGCAGAGGTCACCGCACTCACCACGCTTTCCCCTGGTCAGTGAACACAACACCACTGCACGCAACTCAATGGAACACGAGTCAACACGACTCGACACGGCTCAATGGAAAACGACTCAACGGAACACGACTCAACATGACTCAACACGACTCAGTGGTACACGACTAATTGGAACACGAGTCAACACGACTCATCGGAACACGAGTCAACACGACTCATCGGAACACGACTCAACATGACTCAACAAGACTTAGTGGAACACCACTCAACACGACTCAATGAAACACAACTCAACACGACTCAACACGACTCATTGGAACACGATTCAACACGACTCAACCCGACTCAACATGACTCAACACGACTCAGTGGAACATGACTCAACATGACTCAACAGGACTCAGTGGAACACGACTCAATAGAACACGACTCAATGAAACACGACTCAACACGACTCAATGAAAAACAACTCAACATGACTCAACATGACTCAACATGACTCAACATGACTCAACATGACTCAGTGGAACATGACTCATTGGAACACGACTCAACCCGACTCAATGGAACACGACTCAACATGACTCAATGGAACATGACTCATTGGAACACGACTCAACGGAACACGACTCAACATGACTCAGTGGAACACGACTCATTGGAACACGACTCAATGGAACACGACTCAACATGACTCAGTGGAACACGACTCATTGGAACACGACTCAATGGAACACGACTCAATGGAACACGACTCAAAGCACCACAACCCAACATAACATGACTCAATGGAACTCAAATGGACCAGGACTGAAAGCAGCACCCCAAGACTCACATGACAACACAATCCACCAACACAGGGTTTCCACGCTGACTTTGGCCAATTGGACGGCACGCTGAGGGACAGGAGGCGGGACACGGAGGAGAGCAGCAGCTCCGATTCACAAACGCCGGACGAGGAAAAGATGGCAGGTATCTCAGCCAATCAGGAGTGGCAGAGTCCTCTTGTATGTTGTATGTTGTATGTTGCATGTTGTATGTTGTATGTTGCCATCGGCCCATCCTGCATGGCATGGAATCGTGTCTTCCAGACTTCCGTGTTCCGTCCTTCCTGGAGGCGTTCAAGCAGGGTGAGGTGTCAGCACCTGCTGAGCATCAGGCCAGGAAGCAGGAGCGTAAGAAGACTCCATCAGGGTGTTGATTGTTGGAGAAGCGTGTGTTGATTGTGTGGTCGTGGTTCAGGTGTGGACACCAAGGAGGAGGAGAGAACATTTTCCTTCAACACCCTGCTGTGTGTATACCTCTTCCTGTAAGGCTCTCCATTACCTTCACCATCATCAACAACAACAATGTTCCTCAACACGTTCCTTCATCCGTGTGTTAGCGTGTGCACGCTGGTGCTGTCATCGTGTTACCTGACCGTCAAGATGTTCTCCTTGGAGCAGAGACTGGCCACGCTGGGCTCCATGGCGGACTTGGCCCAGCACCAGTAGGTTCCGCAAGACCGGGACGGACCGGCGCTGAGACCGTGAAGGTTACTGTCCCTGCTTTCCCTTCCAGAAGGGACCTCCTGCAAGGCAGCGGCGACGTCGACGCCGACTTCTTCTCTGAGCTGCTGACCATCAACCTGAAGAAGCTAGACAAGGTAAAGGACAAACGTAACGTGAACGTTAGCTGAAGAACGAGGTGCCAGCTAATGCTAATTTCATTGGTAACATTAGCAAGGCGCTAGGCTAGCGACGTTAGCATGTGAGTGAGTGAAGAACCGCTGTTGTCTTGCAGGTGCAGAAGAACCTGCAGAGGCTTCTGGACCAAGCCGTGTGATAACTTCTCTTCCTGTATATTTGTACTAACGCTGTCAAAGTACCACCATGCCAATGTACTGCTGTGTACTGTGTACTTGCTGGGGGGTCAAAATACACAAAAGGGTAACCGACCCCACGGGTGTTTGGCGTCCTTCATTCATTATTACTTCCTGTGCTGACATCCTACACCGCCTACCCACAATGCAATAGCCTGTCGCTAGGCCGCTTCACTCCCTCAACAAAGATGGCGGCCGGCAGTCAGCAGCAGTAAGTCCTGCTCCTGTCTCCTCACACCTGTCCAGGTACTGCACGATGCCTTCAGGTTCAGTCAGCAAAGTGAGCCTTGGTGAAATAATAGCATTGTTCTGGAAGACCGGCATTTGGACCGAGACCACCACGAGGTCCTGATCCATTGTGGTTGCGGTCCAGATGGTACGACTCCCTGAGGCTCAACGGGTGTGTGCGCGGCGTGCTGGTGGGTCTGGTTCTGGACGGAGAAAGCAACCGTTGTTCTCATGCTAATGCTAACGTGCAGGCGCCGGGGGGACAATTGTCTTTGTTGTGGCCGTCACATGCCCGCACACACGTGCACTTCAAGTGATTGTTGCCACGTGGTCACATGACCTGCTGCTTTGGTCGTAGTGGATCTCCAACATGGTTTGGTTTCCTTGGTTCTGGTCTGACCCATGACAGCCTCAAACGGACTTGGACACGTGTCAAGAAGACGCATTCGTCCTCTCCACTTCCCCCGACACGCTGGGATGTCGCCAGTGAGGGAGTGGGGGGGAGGGGGGCAGCGCATGTGGAGTGGGGGCCGTTGGGAAGGGGGGGGGGGGGGACAATAAGCCACTTGAAGGAGACAAGTGGACCTGGTTCTGTTCTGCCACAGTCACTGACAGCAGAGGACCGCGTGTAAACACACTTATTGGACTTATTGGGGGATTGTTCCAAATCCACATTCAGAGACCTGGACCTGGACCTGGTGTTGGACCTCAGTTCTTGGTAGCGTGTGACATGTCAGGGCAGAAGTCCGGCACCGGCGCTCCAGCAGAGAGCCGCTTCCACGTGGACGTGGTCAACGAGGGCCCTCAGACCTGCACGGATGGATCCAGAACATCCGAGGAGTCCAAAGGACGCTTCAGGGTGGGCTTCACGGACCCGGGGGCGCTGGACAGCGCGGCCGACATCGGGCTCCCGCCGGACGTGAGCCACGAGCCGGACTCCGTGCGCAGCGACTCGGTGAGCTTGCACTCCACCGGGACGGGCCAGACCCAGATGTCGGACACGCACTCCAACACGTACTACATGAGGACCTTTGGACACAACACCATCGACGCCGTGCCCAACATCGACTTTTACCGGCAGACCGAGGCGCCGCTTGCCGAGAAGATGAACAGACCTTCTCTGGCAGAACTTCACGACGAGCTGGACAAAGTAAAGCCACCCACCACACGCTGTAGTATACAATATATATATATACATGTTTAGGGGTGGGCTGGGGTAGGGTACCATAGGGTTAGGATTGGGGTCATAGAGTTATGTAATGTAAGATAATGACCGTGTGGTAATGAACTTAACGAGTGTATTACTAGTCCTGCGTAGCGTGAGGATATAAACAAGTCAGTCAGTGAATGAGTGAAGACAACATTCCCTCCACTCCTACCTTCATGTGTGGGATGCATCATGACATCACCGGGGGCATGACCCAGGGGGGGACACACCAAGCTTTGTGTCGTCACCCCCCCCCCCGGTCGTGTGACTGTCTGCGGCCGGACAATGATGTTTCACTAACGAGCTAGCGAAGCTTTAAACATGTCGTCCACTCACGTTCTTGCGCCCCGGGGACTCTCCAGGACCCCCTGGAGGACGGGATGGCCAACGGAGAGGAGTCATCGGCGGCCGAGGAGGCGGCGGCGAGGGCGGCGAAGGAGGCCAAAGGAGGAACGGTCAAGTTCGGTTGGGTGAAAGGCGTCCTGGTGAGTGGCAACACTTAGCATGCGTTAGCACCCCAAGCGGTCGAGGCCGATGTCGGCCCCACGCCGCACTTCCTGTTAACAAAGTGAATAGAAAGAATGTGGAAGTGAAGGGATGAACGCTCACCTTTTGTTGGTGGTCTTCAACAACGGGTGGAGCTCTGTGATTGGCTGAGCAGGTGTGGTGTGTTGCAGGTGAGATGCATGCTCAACATCTGGGGCGTGATGCTCTTCATCAGGATGTCCTGGATTGTTGGACAGGCTGGCATCGGTACGATACGCGTGAATGGATGAATGGACCCCAATAAACATGGTGGAATTCAGAAACCTACATGGATGAATGCATTAATTAACATGCTGAATGTATGAATGAATGAATGATAGTGAATGAATGAATGTGGATGAATGAATGAATGTGGATGAATGAATGAATGAATGATAGTGAAAGAATGAATGTGGATGAATGAATGAATGAATGATAGTGAATGAATGAATGTGGATGAATGAATGTGGATGAATGAATGAATGTGGATGAATGAATGTGGATGAATGAATGAATGTGGATGAATGAATGAATGAATGTGGATGAATGAATGAATGTGGATGAATGAATGAATGATAGTGAATGAATGAATGTGGATGAATGAATGAATGTAAATGATTGAACATGAATTGAGGACTGGGCAACCATGGACACATGATTGAATTAAAATGAACACATGAATGCATTAATTAATATGCTGAATGAATGAATGAATGTGGATGAATGAATTAAAATGGATTAATTGAATGAATGAACATGGTTGGTTGAATGAAGAAATGAAAGTGAATGAATGACTAAAACGAATGAATGAATGAACAAAAATGACTGAGTGGCATGAATGAATAAACATGAATGATTTCATTAACATTAGTAAATGATTGAATGAACATGACTGACTGAATGAATGAACAAATGAAAGTGAATGAATGAACATTTGAGAATGAATGAATTTTAAATTCTAAAATAATCAATTAAAATGACTGAATGAATGAAGAAATGAAAGTGAATGAATGAATGAATGAATGGAAATGACTAGATGGCCATGACCTTAACCTCACTGGATGAATAAACAAAATGAAGATGAATGAATGAATGAATATGCATAAATGAATGAATATGGACAGATGAATGAATGAATGAATGAACATGGATGAATGAATTAATGAATTTGGATAGATGAATGAATGAATGAATGAACATGGATGAATGAATTAATGAATAGAAATGACTTAATGGACATGAATTACTTCATGAACAAATGAATGAAAATGTATGAATGAATGGATTAATACACATGAATAAATGAATGAACATGGATGAATGAATGAATGAATGGATTAATAAACATGACTAAATGAATGAACATGGATGAATGAATGAATGGATTAATAAACATGAATAAATGAATGAACATGGATGAATGAATGAATGGATTAATAAACATGAATAAATGAATGAACATGGATGAATGAATGAATGGATTAATAAACATGAATAAATGAATGAACATGGATGAATGAATGAATGGATTAATAAACATGAATGAATGAAAGTACATGGATAAATGAATGAATGGAATGCCTGTATGGACATGAATGAATGAATAAACATGAATGCATGAATGAAAATGCATGGAAAAATGAGATGAATGAATGAACATGAATGTATAAATGAAAATGACTGAATGAATGGACACACACATGATGACAAGTCCATAAATGAATGATGGATGGATGAATGAATGAACGGACATGAACGTATGAATGAATGAATGTACATAAAGGGTTGTAGGTGAATGAATGAATGAATGAATTAATGAATGATCATGAAAAATGAACCAATATAACGAATGAATAAGTGAACGCGACCAAATGAATGCAACCAAATCGTGAAGCCGGAGTAATGAATGAGTGAATGAGTGAATGAGTGAAGATAAATGAGATGCATCATGGTACGTTCCACGGTCCATTATGGTTGTCTGTGTGTGCCAGGACTGACCATCTGCATCATCCTGATGGCCACGCTGGTCACCACCATCACGGGTCTGTCCACCTCCGCCATCGCCACCAACGGCTTTGTGCGAGGAGGTGAGCCAACGACTACTCAGGCTTTTATTTTGGAAATAAAGAAGCAGCAGGAAGCGCGTCCCAACCCACATAGCTAGTTGCGTTAGCACGCCCTGTAGCGGTCATCACCATAAGCATTGTGAAACTTCCAGGAGGAGCGTACTACCTGATCTCCAGGAGCTTGGGTCCGGAGTTCGGCGGCTCCATCGGGCTCATCTTCGCCTTCGCCAACGCGGTGGCCGTGGCCATGTACGTGGTGGGCTTCGCCGAGACGGTGGTGGAGATGCTCAACGTGAGAAACGCTGGCTGGGAGGCGGTGCGCCAAGTCCGCTTCCTGTCCTGACCCGTTTCTCCTGGCAGGACGTGGACGCGCTGATGACGGACGAGCTGAACGACATCCGCATCGTGGGAACGCTGACCGTCATCCTGCTGCTGGGAATCTCAGTGGCCGGGATGGAGTGGGAGGCCAAGGCTCAGATGGTGCTGCTGGTCATCCTGCTGGGAGCCATCGGGAATTACTTCATCGGAAGCTTCATGGCCACGGAAGACAAGAAGCCCAAAGGGTTCTTTGGATACCAAAGTCCGTCCGCAAACGTCTTCATGTTGTTGCCGTGTCTCCTTCTTTTATTTACCGTATTCACCGCAGCGGCCATCTTTGTGGAGAACCTGGGTCCGGACTTCAGAGAAGACGAGACCTTCTTCTCCATGTTCGCCATCTTCTTCCCAGCGGCCACGGGCATCCTGGCGGGAGCCAACATCTCAGGAGACCTGATGGTGGGTTCCAAACCTCTTCTCAGGAAAGACCACCGGTTTGAACCTTTGTGTGGTGTCCATCCTCAAGGACCCTCAGTCGGCCATCCCCAAGGGGACGCTGCTCGCCATCGTCATCACAGGCATCACCTATGTGGGCGTGGCCATCTCGGCAGGTTGGCCCACAGGGACATCATCACGCATCCTGGACACATGACGCCCACTGGCACCGTCCTTCCGTCTTTCAGGGTCTTGCATCGTCAGGGACGCCACGGGCGACCTCAACGACACGCTGAGCGACACGGTCAACTGCAGCGATGCCGCCTGCACGCTGGGCTACGACTTCGCCATCTGCAAGGAGGGAGGATGCCAGTACGGCCTGATGAACGACTTCCAGGTAAAACACGGAACGCCTTCTCCCGTAATCCCGAGGGGGGGTGCAGCTCACCAGCAAGGCGCTAAGATCTTGCCTTTGTGTCCGTGGTGGAGGTAACAAGGTGTGGTTCTTCACAGGTGATGAGTTTGGTGTCGGCCTTTGGTCCTCTCATCACGGCAGGGATCTTCTCGGCCACGCTGTCGTCAGCTCTGGCCTCGCTGGTCAGCGCTCCCAAAGTCTTCCAGGTGCCAAAGAAGGAATAAAGATAATTATGGGATAATCACTGACAAATAATAACGTGACGTCATCTTCAGGCTTTGTGTAAGGACAACATCTACCCGGGTCTCGGCGTCTTCGCCAAAGGTTACGGCAAGAACAACGAGCCCCTGCGTGGCTACGTGCTGACCTTCTGCATCGGACTGGCCTTCATCCTCATCGGTAACGTCCATCTACGTCCATCTACGTCCATCTACTTCCATCTACTTCCATCTACGTCCATCTACGTCCATCTACGTCCATCTACTTCCACCTCCGCCTGCGTCATGTTCACATCTTCCTTCCTTCCTTCCTTCTCAGCCGAACTGAACATCATCGCTCCCATCATCTCCAACTTCTTCCTGGCGTCCTACGCCCTCATCAACTTCTCCGTCTTCCACGCCTCCTTGGCCAACTCTCCAGGTGAGACCACTTCCTGGGCGCCTTGTGTAGACGCCGCGTAACGTCACGACTGATATAGCATTATTATGATTTTAGCATTGTTATCATTAGCATTATTTTGTATCATTAACATGAATTTTAGCATTATCATTAGCCTCAATATTAGCATACTTTTTGGCGTCATTATTGTTAGCGTTATTTTTAGCACTTTTATTAGCACTGATACTAGCATTATGTGAACATTAGCATTGATGTTAGCATTTTAACGAAATATTAACATTGATATAGCATTATTATGATTTGCAATAATATGAATTTAGCATTGTTATCATTAGCATTATTTTGTATCATTATCAGCATTGATATTAACATGAATTTTAGCATTATCATTAGCCTCAATATTAGCATACTCTTTGGCGTCATTATTGTTAGCATTAGCATTATTTTTCGCATTTTTATTAGCACTGATACTAGCATTATGTGAGCATTAGCATTGATGTTAGCATTTTAAACGAATTATTAACATTGATATAACATTATTATGATTTGCAATATTATGAATATTATTTTAGCATTGTTATCATTAGCATTATTTTGTATCATTATCAGCATTGATATTAACATTTTTAGCATTATCATTAGCCTCAATATTAGCATACTTTTTGGCGTCATTATTGTTAGCGTTAGCATTATTTTTAGCATTTTTATTAGCACTGATACTAGCATTATGTGAGCATTAGCATTGATGTTAGCATTTTAAACGAATTATTAACATTGATATAGCATTATTATGATTTGCAATATTATGAATATTTTAGCATTGTTATCATTAGCATTATTTTGTATCATTATCAGCATTGATATTAACATTGATTTTAGCATTATCATTAGTCTCAATATTAGCATACTTTTTGGCGTCATTATTGTTAGCGTTAGCATTATTTTTAGCATTTTTATTAGCACTGATACTAGCATTGATGTTAGCATTTTTAACGAATTATTAACATTGATAACGCCGCGTAACGCCGCGTAACGCCGCGTAACGCCGCGTAACCCCCACAGGGTGGCGCCCGAGCTTCAAATACTACAACATGTGGGTGTCGCTGGCGGGAGCCATCTTGTGCTGCGTGGTGATGTTCGTCATCAACTGGTGGGCGGCGCTGGTCACGCTGCTCATCGTGCTGGCCCTCTACATCTACGTCAGCTACAAGAAGCCTGGTGAGACCCCAACGTCTGCTCGGAACCCACGGCTACCACGTCCTCGCTTCATGCGTTTTTGTGTGTGTAGACGTCAACTGGGGCTCGTCCACTCAGGCTCTGATCTACAACCAGGCTCTGACCCAGTGTCTCAACCTGACTGGGGTGGAGGACCATGTCAAGAACTTCAGGTGAGGCCTTCATCCTCGTCGCTAACACGTACATCTCAGATCGTCTTCTGGCACTGTTGTGGATTATAGTTATTTTCAGACATCAATAGTCAATCTCAGACTGCTTCCGGCTCATTATAGATCCATGCAGACATAGCTAGTCAATATCAGAGTCTCCTGGTTCTTCAGAGTGTGTCCTACAGACATCGTTAGCAGATCCTAGAGAGTGTTTCAGGTCATAGATTCACACAGACATCAATAGTGGATCTTCAGAGTTTCCATCAGACATAATAAGCTGATCCCAGAGTGTCTCTTAGCTTACTTTCAATCCATGCAGACATCAGTAGTGGATTTCAGATGGTCTCCTGGTACATTATAGTGATTTCAGGCATTACTAGTCAACTAAGAGTATTTGAGAGTTTCTGACAGACATCAATAGTGGATCTCAGAGGGTTTTCTGGCACATTATGGAGCCTGTCAGACATACTATCCAATCTCAGAGTGTCTCCTGGTTCTTCAGAGTTTCCGTCAGACATAATAAGCTGATCCCAGAGTGTCTCTTAACTAATTTTAAATCCATGCAGACATCAGTAGTGGATTTCAGACATTACTAGTCAACCCAGAGTACTTGAGAGTTTCTGACAGACATCAATAGTGTATTTCAGATGGTCTCCTGGTACATTATAGTGATTTCAGGCATTACTAGTCAACCCGGAGTACTTGAGACATCAATAGTGGATCTCAGAGTGCTTCTTGGCTCATTATAAATCCAGACAGGCATCATTAGCCCATGTCAGAGTCTCTTGGCTTATCATAGAGACATCCAGACCCGAGTAGTCGATCTTTTGGTGCTTCCTGTCACATATTGTGATATTCTGTCCAGGGTGTTCCATCACCCATTGTAGAGTCCTGCAGGCATGAGTAGCCGATGTCGGAGTGTCTCCTGCCATACGTGTGTGCTTGTGTTTTTAGGCCCCAGTGTTTGGTTCTGACCGGGTACCCAAATTGTCGTCCCGCTCTGCTCCAGCTGGTCCATTCCTTCACCAAGAACGTGGGCCTGATGGTCTGCGGACACGTCAGGATCGTGAGTAGGCTCTTGGAATTCTCTGGTTTGGTTTGGGCCACGGACACCCCCCCCCCCATGTGTGCGTGTGCGTTAGGTGCGGCGGCGTCCCAACGTGAAGGAGGCATCCCAGGAGAACGCCCGCTGTCAGCGCTGGCTCAACAAAAAGCGCATCAAAGCTTTCTACGCTCCCGTCTTCTCTGATTCGCTGAGACATGGCGTGCAGTTCCTGCTTCAGGTGGCCCGCATGCACATCACCTCAGGTTCGAGTTCCGTGTGTCAACGCTGCTGTGCTCTCCTCAGTCGGTGGGTCTGGGGCGCCTGAGGCCCAACACGCTGGTCCTGGGCTTCAAGAACAACTGGATGGACGGAGACATGAACGACGTGGAGACGTACATCAACACCCTCCAGTAGGACCGCCATTGGCCGCGATGGCCGCCTGATGGGCGTGGCTTCCTGGAGGTTCTGCTGTTGAACTCTTGCTGTCGTTCCGCAGCGACGCCTTTGACCTGCAGTTCGGAATGGTGATCCTGCGTCTTCGGGAGGGACTGGACGTCTCTCACATCCAAGGACAAGGTGGGCGGGTGTCCGTCGTGGTCGCGGCCACGCCTACTTTCCATCACGTTGACGGACTTTGCTGTCCTTGCAGACGAGATCCTGTCGTCGCAGGAGAAACCGCCGCTCGGCGGTAAGAACACGGTGGTTACAGTCAGTCTGACCAAAGACTCGGACTCGGACTCTTGTCCCTCTAAAACCACCAGCGCCCAGAGCAGCCCTCTCATCATCAGAGGTACTTCGTAGTCTTAGTAGTATTTTTGATACGTAGTAACGTGTTTGTACGTGCAGACAGCAAACCAGCCATGAGTCTGAGCGACCAGCGCCTGCTGGAGTCCAGTCAGCAGTTCAAGAAGAAACAAGGCAAAGGAACCATCGACGTGTGGTGGCTCTTTGACGACGGAGGTCTCCTTCTTTTGATCTTGATGAAAATCAGGATGTGGATCAAAAAGATCTGCCGTGGTGACTCTGTAATCGTGAAAAAGCCGAAGGAATCATTGACTGAGAAGCGTGTGTTTCGGGTCCGCAGGTTTGACTCTGCTGGTTCCGTATCTGCTGACCAACCGGAGCAAGTGGGCTGACTGCAGGATCCGGGTCTTCATCGGTGGGAAGATCAACCGAATCGACCACGACCGCCGCATGTGAGTCGCACGTCGCCGTGGTGACCGCTGGTGTGGCGTCCACTGGGGTGGTAGTCCGGTCCCCCTTTTTAAGAAGGGGTGTGTTCCAGCTATTATGGGATTGCAGTTCTCGGCCTTGCGGGTAAGGTCTATCCAGGGGTTCCGAAGAGGATTCTCCACCGGATAGTTGAATCTTGGATTTAGGAGTTTCCTCTTAGTTGTGGAACTGTGGACCAACTCTACACTCTTGCTTGGGTCCGTCCTTGAGGGCCCATGGGGGCTTACCCAACCGGTCTACATGTGTTTTGTGGACTCACAGAAGGCATTCGACTGTGGGGGGGTACAAGACCTCCTAATTCAGGCCGTTTGCATGACTGTCGACATTCCCAGCAATAAGTTGGACCTAGTTCCAGTCAGGGTCAGAGTCCATCAGGGCCGCCCTTTGTCACAGATGCCTCCAGAACTCCCCATCGGGGAGGTGTACAGGGCACATCCGACCGGTAGGAGGCCTCAGGGAAGACCCAGGACACGTTGGAGAGACTATGTCTCTCCACTAGCCTGCAAACACCTCGAGATCCACCGGGAGGACCGGGAAGTCTGTGCTTCCCTACTTAGGCTGCTGCCCCCGCGACCCAACCACGGATAAGTGGTGGGAGATGTATGGATGGATGGACGGATGGATCTACGTAACTGGCACAGGAAACAGAAATGTTAGCCGCTAGCTTACTCCCTCTGGTTTTGCGTGTGTACAGGATGGCGACTCTGCTCAGCAGATTCCGCATCGATTTCTCGGACATCAACGTGCTGGGAGACATCAACACCAAGCCCAAAAAGCACAAGTAGAAGCTCTCAGTTTGTTGAACGCTCCTTCAGACGTCACGCTAATATGGTGTATCGTGTGTGTCGCCAGTAAGCTAACGTTCAAGGAGCTGATGGAGCCGTACCGACTGAAGGAGGACGACATGGATCAGGACGAGGCCGAGCGGCTGAAGGCTCAGCAGCCGTGGAGGATCACCGACAATGAGCTGGAGCTCTACAAGGCCAAGGTCCGCCTCCTCCTCGTCTTCGCCCGGCTCCGGGGCTCGCCCCGAGATGCTAACGGCTCTTGTCACTTTCAGACCAACCGTCAGATCCGACTGAACGAGCTGCTGAAGGAACATTCCAGCAACGCCAAGCTCATCGTCATGTGAGTTTCATCTTTGCTAGCAGTGGCTGGATGTGGGAGCGGCTCCACCTAGTGGTGGCGGTCCCCCAATACCATGTTGATGTTCGTGGAGGTTTTCCAAAACTACAGCTTCATTTTTGGTTTCTTTATATTTACATTTTTATAAATATGAACTAATATTGTTTTTAAATATTGAATAATAATAATATTTATATATTTAATATACTATATATTTATTATATTATATATATTTTATATTTAATAATAAATTATATTTAATATACATATAGCTTAATATTTTTAATTGTATAAAAAAATGAATAAAAAATGTATTAGTTCAACTTTCTGCTACTAAAATTACATTTTTCCTCAAAATATTTATTTCTCTCAGGTTTATTCTCGTAAAATTTTAACTTTTTAAAAAATATATTTTTCTCATATTTACATTTTTTTCTTGTCAAATGTATGCTGTTTTTTTGTGCTGCTGCATTTTCTCAAATAACTGGTTTTCCAAATATTTTTTTTTCCCTCATATTACGACCTAAAAATATTTTTCTTTAATATCTGGATTTTATGCTACCAAAATGATTTTTTCCTGAAAATATTACAGTTTGTTATTGTAAAAAAAGCGAGTTTTTTGTCTTTAAATGCGACTAGCTAGGCATGGTAGAGTAGCAGCGCCACCTAGCGGTGAAGGTCCCACATACCTCTCTGCCGTGTGACGTCATCCCCTAATGAAGTATCTTGATTGCTTGACAGGACAATGCCCCTGGCGAGGAAGGGGGCGGTGTCTAGCGCCCTCTACATGTGCTGGCTTGAAACGCTGTCCAAGGATCTTCCACCTCTGCTGTTGGTCCGAGGAAACCACCAGAGCGTCCTCACCTTCTACTCCTAACACACACACACACACACAGCATGGACTGTATGAATAAAGTGTACAATAAAGTAAGGTCACCTCCATGCGTGTACACTAACAAGCTGTGACGTTGTGAGCTAGCTAGGTGGCTAGTTAGCATGGAGGTTTCTGTTACAAAACGACAACAAAATGCAATTTTTTTCCCTCTCCCTTGAATATATTTAATTCCTAATGCTCACTAATCTTACTCATGTGTGTGAGTTGTGTCCATATGAGTCTAGAGATGAAATTTTATTTTTTTTCCCCTGATACTACATTAAAACGGTGGAATAGTTAGCTAGCTAGCGAGCTAGCTAATTTGGTAACGTGATTTTAATAAAAATATTAAGTTCACTATGTGTTGCAGTCAAGGCTGTTTTGTTTCTTAAAACAAACACAATATGAATTTAGGGATTTTTAAAGCTTAATGTTTGTGGTTTTAAAAAACACTTTGGCTGTGTTTGAACCCAAGTCTGCATCCAACAAGGCCAGTTGCCTACCGGTCTACGAAGGCCAGACGTTCGGAGGCTCCACACTTCCTGGTTGTGTCACGTGGTCTTATGTTTACCCTGACGTCATGACAGAATATGTGCCTTCAATGGCGACAGTAAAGGAACAAAGTGAGGACTTGTTTTAATGAGGTTTTACAGCAGAGAGCTCACAGCTAAACCTGATATATTAAACAGTAGTAATTCTCACAGCTACTTTATTTAGTTAGTACTTTTTGGCTACTTCCTCCTTTTGTACAACACTGATCATCGGTTTTACATTCATAAAAGTTAACACAATAAAACACAAATAGTGAATATTGTAATATCAGAAGTCAAATCTTTCCATGTGGTAGAAAAACGTATGACTTTACATTCAAACTCAACTTATTTAAATAAATAAATACTTACCATTTACTTACTTATTAAACACTTTATTATGCTAGCTTTGCACCGTAATGTTGACTTTTTTAAAGGGCTGAACGGAAGCGCGCAAAGAATGTTGGGATACGACGGGGCCACCAAGGTTGGTTGGAATGCGTACTTTTAGGATTTTTTGTTGTTGTTGCGTACTTTTAGGATGCAGACCGGGATTCAAACACAGCCATTGTTAATATTCAACTAAATGCAGTGAGGAACGATGCTTTCAAGGGTCCTCGGACAATCCGGCGCTAAGGTTATACTTGTGTACCGGAGTGTCATACGCCCCTCGTACTGACTCGAAGCTTGAAGTTTTTTGATTTTTTTAACACCTTCTTTACCGACTTGAAACCGACCCGGCTAAGCTCGGTCCGGCTCTAGGTGACACTGTCAAGATGATGCAGCCACGTTGATGACGTCAGAATTCTGCTTTGCGACACTTTGTCTTAAAGGGTGCGGCTAGTAAGCTAGCTAGCCAGCTTAGCCTATTTGAGAACGTCTAAACAGCCTTCAGGGGCTTTAAAACTACTGCTAAAATGTTTGCGAGTTTGAAAATTATCTGCCCCAGAAGGCACTGACAAGGTTGTGGGACAAGTTAGTCAAGTAAAAGTTCGTTTTGTTGACGGTACCTGCGAAACGAAACGTCAGCATTGATTGACAGCTGTGCGGACCAATTAGAGCGGGAGGAGGGGTCTCAAGTCACTGAGACCGTAATATATTCACTTTGTTTTTTCCCCAATGCAGTTTTTGAAGAAAAAAATACCTTAGTAGTTCATATTATAACTTTCAAAATATATTTTTTTCTGCAATATTTCAACTTTATGCAACTAAGTACATGACTTTTCCTGTAACATTTTGATTTGAATGTGTAATTGCATGAATGTGTACCTAATGTCGTGTCCTTCCTCCAGAATGACGAGCTGGCAGCTGAGCGCCGAGGAGGAGATGGTGGAGAAGTTCCTGGACGCGGCGTCCAGAGGAGACGCCGCTCAGGTGTCCTCGCTGCTGTCTCACGTCCCCTCGCTACTCAACCGGGCGGGGCGGAGCGGCTGGACGGCGCTGATGCTGGCCGCCCGCAACGGCCATCAGCAGGCGGCGGAGGTGCTGCTGTCACACGGGTAGGACGCCTTTACGCCTTTCCTCCTCCCGAGCGTCCATCTTGTCATCGCCGCTTCTCCTTGTCGTGTCCAAGCTGCGACAGGTGGGCGGTGAACAGCTCTTCACAGACCGCCTACGACGTCGCTCGCTTCTGGGGGCACAAGCACATGTCGGTCCTGCTGGGCGGGCCCCAGGACCACCCCGGCCCGCATGAGAACTACTTCAGCCGCGAGACGCTGGACCGCTTCAGCGCCAAGAGGACCGACGCCGCTTGGCTAGAGGCCAAGAAGACGCACCCCGACTCGGTCTTCCTCCTCTTCTCTGGTCTCAGTCCCATGGTCGGCGCCCCCCGGGAAGATGGCGCCGTGGAGGTCAGGAACCTGTAGCATTTATTTTAAAGGGCGGCTTCACGTTTTCATGTTCTCACCCTTAGCTGTGTCGCCTCAACTACGACGCCGTCAAAGATCTTCTCCAGAGGGAGGACGCCCTGGTGGTCTTCCTGGGGGTGGAGCGAAGCAAAGCCGAAGCGCCCGCCTGGTTCGCCATCGGTACAGACGAGGACGCCGCCGCGCTCCTTCAACGCTGCTCCGGAAGGAAGTGCTCCTTCCCGAAGTTGCCCCGCAGAGACCTGCTGACGCTCAGCGAGGAAGACGCCGGTGAGGAAGTCGCCGCCGGACTGATGACTGAGATGACGCAACCTCCTCCTTTCCAGGCGTGCTGGCGCCCGCCCGGTCGCTGCTGGCGTGGCACGCCCGCTACGCCTTCTGTCCCACCTGTGGGAGCGCCACCCGGGCCGAGGAGGGCGGCCACAAGAGGAGCTGCCGGGACTCCGCCTGCAAGAGCCTGCAGGGGGTTCACAACACCTGCTACCCCCGCGTTGGTACCCGGCCCCGCTTCACAGTCTTTGCACACCCCCGTGACACGATTGACCGCCAGTGTGTTTCAGACCCGGTGGTCATCATGCTGGTCGTCCATCCGGACGGAAACCAGTGTCTGCTGGGCCGGAAGAACGTCTTTCCCAAGGGAATGTTCTCCTGCCTGGCCGGATTTGTTGAGCCCGGTAAGACGCCCCGCAAAGGGCGACACGCACGCACACGCACACACGCAGGTGACAGGTGAAACGCCCCCACCCTGGCGTCTCGGCAGGTGAGACGCTGGAGGCGGCGGTGAGGCGGGAAGTGGAGGAGGAAAGCGGCGTGAGGGCGGGGGCGGTCCGCTACGTGTCGTGCCAACCGTGGCCCATGCCCTCGCAGCTCATGATTGGCTGCCTGGCCGTCGCCGTGACGACAGACGTCAGGGTGGACCACCAGGAGATTGAGGATGCACGATGGTTCCCGCGGCAACAGGTACGTCTGCCCCAACCCAAAACCTCACTCTTTTTCTTTATCATTGTTAAAAAACAAAAACCATTTCTGTGCCCCCCCCCTCTTGGAATTTATTCTGGCAATATTCTATTGTTTAAGGTTTCTCATTTTACATTTTTCCTTGAATATTTCTACTTTAAAATACTTTATTTTCCCACAAAATATTACATGTTTATTGTCGTAAATTTTCAACCCATTAGAATATAATTTTATCTAAATATTTGGACTTTTTTCTTTGTATAATTTATTGATTTTTTTTTTCATTTCTGCTCCTTTTTCTCCCCCAAATTATTTTGTTCATAATATTTCACATTTTTTCACATAATATTTGGACTTTTTCTATTGTGGCAATGTTTCTCATAACATTTTTTTTCTTTTATATTTCATTGTCATGCTACTAAAATATTTAAATATGTTTCTAGAGGGCTGTAAATAATTGTTTTTGTGAAATTATGTTTTTTTTCTATTCATATTTTGACTGCGTTCTTGTGAAATGAACGTTAAAATTATTTCATTAAGAGCTATGGGCTGAAACTGTCCCCCGGGCCGCACTTTGGACACCCCTGGTTAGAGAAGCACCGCTAACAAACACGTTAGTAAGCTTGCAGTCGGTATGCACAGATTTCTTTATTGAATATTTCAAGCCTATTCTACTAAAATAATATTTTTCCTCCTAATATTATGACCTCATTCTTATAAAATTGCTAATTTTTTTATTATAATGCAAATTTCAAAAAAATATTTTCCTGTAAGATTAATTTTTTTTTAAATTGCTGTTATTTTCTTTTAATTTTCCAAATATTTCAACTTTTTTTTAGTGAATTTTGTTCTTGTAAGATTTGGACTTTATTCCCATAATATTCTGACTTATCTTTTTTATATTTATGCTACTAAAATGACATTATTTTTCCTTCTAATATGAATAGTTTATTTTTGCCAAATTGCATTTTTTTCTTTAAATCGTCCAAATATTTCAACTTTCTTCTTGTAATATTTTGACTTGAATTCCCCTCATATTCTGACTTTTTTTGTTTCTCATATTACCACATTAAAAGTAATATATGTCAACTCTACGCTACTAAAATTTCCACAAAATATTGTTTATTCTCATAAAACTGCATTTTATTTTCATTTCTGCAACCTAATTTTTCCAAAAATGACAACCTTTTCTGTTTCTTATAATGTTTTGACTGTTAAAAAATATGTTTATCTGGAGTTGGGCTTGACGCTAGCAAAGGTAATACGGGCTTGCAGTGCGCCTTTCCGCCACACGAGGGAGTTGAAGCTTCAGCAAGTAGAAATGTTGGCTAATAGATCATGCGTGATGAGGTTGAAAGTTGGGAGTCCCACTGAGGTGTGGGACACCAAGGCGACGTGAACTTTGACCCCGCTAGTACCTGCTTTAGACACGTGGAGCTGTCCCGGTGCTGACGCGCTGATGTACGTGTGACGGCAGGTGACGGAGGCGCTGCTCAGAGGGTCCGGCGGGGGCCTCGTCCTCCCTCCCAAACAGACCATCGCCCACCAGCTCATACGACACTGGATCGGCTCCAGCGCCAACCTGTGACCCCCCAGGGCAGAGGAAGATGACGTGTCTATTTAGTGACTGGAATGTGGCATAGACAGTAGCTGTCATTCTTACCAATGGTGATCTATTGCTGACATCTCCAATAAATGACTGAGCATTAGCTGTCTGCAGTTCACCTCGTCCACCGCCGGGGGGCGCTGTTAGTCCCTCTGAAGATCACAGCGGGTCTCCTAATGCACACAAAGTGTCATTAGTATCACTAACACTTACTGCTTCAGTGAAGATGGCGTCGTGGTCACAGGAAGTAGATCGTTGTGGACAGGAAGTCAAACACTAGAAAATAGCAAAAAAACAAATGTTTAATATTTTCTTCTTCATCAGCCAAAGTAATATTTTCTCTCTGCTTCTTTCAAATAGAAAACCAAATAAATGTACACATGAAAAAACGACTCACGGGCCAAGAGAGAAACACACACACACACACACACACACAGAAAGACAAAGAAAAAGCAAAGGAGGCTCGTCACGGTGCATTGTGTTGATTTCATCTTATTTACACGTGGGGAAGGGGGGACGGGGGCAGGGGGTCCTAGTGGATTCTTTGCACACAAGATGGCGACTGACTCAACTCCTCTAAAACAGGAGAGCGTTGCGTTCCTTCCACCTTCACAGTAAAAGCATGATGGCGCTCGGGTTCATCACATGATTCCAATGACGTGGAAGAAAAATAAGAAGAAGAATAAAAAAGGCTTCTCCCGGGTGGAGGTCGCTTGAAGGTCGTGGTTTTTTTCCCTCCGCGTGTTGAGAGCTTTACTTTGAAGGAGCTTAGAAGAGTGACTCCTTCTGAGCATGGGAAGGCGTGGCTTTGGTCGGAGCGTATTGCTGAGATGATGGCGAGGATGATGATGGGGGGGGGGGGGGGAGGTGCATAGACGAGGCCGTTGTTGGGGGCGGGGGGGGGCTATTTGCTCCGCAGCAGCTCCAGCTGGTCCTGGTACTCGGTGAACAGTCTCTGGAATCGCAGGTTCCCCCCGATGACGGGCAACACCTCCTGCAACAGCTCCCGCTTACGTAGGCCCTGAACGCACCACACGGGGAAGACGTATGTTAAGGGCTGGCGTGAAGGGAAGTGTGTGTGTGTGTGTGTGTGTGTGTGTGTGGTACCAGGGTGGTGGTCTCCCATGCGGTCCCTGCTGACCGGTGAACAGGACCCAGCAGCTCCTTGCAAAGTTCTCGCAGTCTGAACTCTGAGCCTGCATGAGAGAAGAGAGGACAAACGGCGTTGCGCATGCGTGGACGACGGGTGGACGACGCGTGGACGACGGGTGGCGTCGGGCGTCGGCTACCTTCGTTGACGAGGAAGCGGGCGTAGATGAGCAGCCAGTAGCGGTACTCCTGCGCCGACTGCAAGGTGAGCGCCGAGGCCAGCTGGTTCTCCAGGAAGGCCAGGGTCATGCCCTGCTGCAGGTGGTGCGGGGTGGCGGAGAGGCGGGACGCCATGCGACCGGCGCTGTGGAGTGGGTGGGGGGTGGGGGGGTTAGGCGGTCACGTTTAGAACAGGACGCTGCGGGAGGGAAGAAGAAGACGTCCCGTACTTGAGGTTGCGTCCCTGCATGGTGGCCAGGGGCCCCGAGGAGCCTGCGGTGTCCTGGGTGGGAAGGCAGCTCCTGAAGTCGGCACACTGGACCAGGCAGTCTCCTCGATCCGCTATGAGGGTCCTGGGGGCCCAAAGAGTGGTTGGGGCCGTGCTCCACTGGCAACACGGAGCGTTTGGGGTCTCACCACGTCTCCAGAGACGAGCTGAAGCAGAAGGACTTCCCGTTGGACAGACCGATGACGGGGACGCCCTGCTGAGTCAGCAGGGACTGGGACACGGTCGCCTCAGAACCTGCACCCCCCCCACACACACACATGAATGTTATGACGTGATGGCGGACTTTCCAGCAGGAAACAGGAAGCAGGAAGTGGTCCCACCTGACAAAATGGTCATGAGCGACTCGTTCCTGACCAGCACCTTCTGCTTGTGGACGTCCCACACGGACAGCGTCGCCCCGGCCGTCAGCGCCATGACGAAGTGGGCGGCGCAGTTGAGGGCCGACACGGGCGCCGCCAGCTGGATGGACGGAAGGAGGCGGCGGCCGCAGGAGGAGAAGACGGACAGCATCCTGTTCTCGCAGGCGACGGCGAGGACGTCACTGAGGGAGGGAGGGAGGAGCGGTCGGGTCACGTGACATCCCCAGACCTTTCCCAGCTCTGAGAGCGCTACCTGCTTCCTGCCGCGGCGACCACGGAGCTGGGCAGCAGCGTGCTCCACTCGCGTCCGTCTCGGGAGCAGCGCAGCTGGCTCAGCCTGGAACCCGCCACCGCCGTCACCTCGTTCTCCACCTCCAGCGACACCGGCGGCTCCATGCTCACCTGCGGGCAGCGCAATCAGCACGGGCGGCGTGCACGGTGGGGGTGGGTGGGTGTGTCTAAGAAGGCGCCACCTGCAGGCTGAAGGACGTCTGGATGCTCGGCGTCGGCAGCCTGAGGACGGTCGGCGGCGGCGCTGGGGACGGCGCCACCATCCTGAGGGACTCCCGCTCGGGGGTTGGCGTAATCTGATGGGGCAAAGCACACTCAGCGCCGTTGCTAGGCAACACAACATCATCATCATCATCCTCCCTGCCGTCCGGGCACCTGCGTGAAGGGCTGGGCGATGGGCGGGGCCATCTTGTCTTTCCTGGGCCGCCCCTTCTTCCTCTTCTCCACCACCTCGGCGGCGTCCATCAGCAGCAGCTCGGGTTTCCTTTTGCACAAGTTCTTGTTGATGGCGGCCATCTTGTCCTCGCTGTCGCTGCTGGTGTCTTCCTTGGATTTCACGTCTTTCAGGACGGAGGCCACGTCTTTAGGCCTGGTCGAGTGGGGGGGGGGGGGTTGGGAGGGGGGGGGGGGGGGCAGGTCAGCGAGGTGTTTCGCAAAAAGGCGACTTTGGCGGGCGCACGCACCTGTCGAGGGGCGTGAGGCCCGTGGTGGAGGCGATGGCGGACGTGACGCCCGGCGTGGCCTTTGACCTCTCGGTGAACCTGGAGTCCAGCGCCTTCATGGGCTCGATCTTGGACGCGGACGTCAGCAGCAGGCTGGACTTGAGGCTGCGGGAGAGACCACATGGCAAAGTCCAGACCAACGGTGGCGGCGTTGGCGAAGGAGCGGACGCGGGAGCGCTTACGCGTCCTTGTTGTCCTCCAGGCCCTTGGCGGCAGCCATGTTGGGCGGAGGCGGCGGCAGGGCCAGCATGGGGTCGTGGCCGGGCCTGAGCCCCAAGGAGGGCGGAGCCTGTGCCGGGCTGGAGTCGGAGCTCAGCTGGGGGGGCAGCTGGTTGGACAAGGAGGACGGCAGGATGGGAACGCTGTTGAAGAGCGCGGGCGAGAAGTCCCTGTGGAGAATAGGCGGTCAGCGTGTCCTCCACTGAACACGAAGCGCTCGTGTATGGTCCTCACCCGGTGTCCAGCTGAGCGATGCACAACGGCGTGATCCGTCTTCTGCCATCGGGGGTTCTGGTCTCCACCTGCTTCTTCAGGAGGTTCTGCGAGGAGAGCAACAGGGTTTGCCAACTTGTTTCTGCACCCGAGCGCCAAGCACGCCGTTCCTCTCACCTTCCTGATGTCCTCCAGAGACTCTCCGTTCATCATGCTGTTGAGTTTGGGGGTGGAGGACTCTGTGGCGGCGGCCGTCGGCACGGTGTTACTCTGGGCCGAGTTCTGCCTCTCCTGCTGGTACTTGAGCATCTCCGGGTTCTCGATGATGGTGGTGGAGAGCTGCGCCTCCGTGCTGGTGATGGCCAGACTCTTGCCGTAGATGTTCTGATGGATGGTGTTCTGGGACGAGAGGTGGCTCCTGAGGCTCGACAACTTTGGATTGAAGATGGCTGCTGGTCGTGTGTGCGACAAACCTTCTCCTCCTCGCTGAGCGGGTCTCCCAGTTCATCCAAGGAGAAGTCCAGGTAGGCCACGGTCCCGTCCATAGAACACACCAACATGCCCAAACCTGTCAGCGTCCTGACACACACACGTGTGGAACATTTGGTAATTGGAGCATAGAAAACATGTTTGACACATTATAAATACACTTGGACATGATTAGAGCCCTCTACATATGAAATAGCACCCCTATAGTCACCTTTACATTCCTATTACCAAATATAGTCGACATAAGAGAAAGCAAGACATGGCAAAAATATGTTTACCACCTTCTAAAAATGCCTTTTAACATTATTAGAGCCCTCCCGATATGAAATAACACCCCTATAGTCACCTTTACACTCCTATTACCAAATATAGTAGACATAATAAGAGAAAACAGGACATAGAAAACATGTTTGCCACATTCTAAATACACTTTAACATTATTAGAGCCCTCCAGATATGAAATAGCACCCCTATAATCACCTTTACACGCCTATTACCCAATATAGTAGACATAAGAGAAAGCAAGACATGGCAAAAATAGGTTTACCACCTTCTAAAAATGCCTTTTAACATTATTAGAGCCCTCCAGATATGAAATAGCACCCCTATAGTCACCTTTACACTGCTATGACCAAATATAGTAGACATAATAAGAGAAAACAGGACATAGAAAACATGTTTGCCACATTCTAAATACACTTTAACATTATTAGAGCCCTCCAGATATGAAATAGCACCCCTATAATCACCTTTACACTCCTATAACCCAATATAGTAGACATAAGAGAAAGCAAGACATGGCAAAATCAGTTTACCACCTTCTAAAAATGCCTTTTAACATTATTAGAGCCCTCCAGATATGAAATAGCACCCCTATAGTCACCTTTACACTGCCATTACCTAATATACTAGACATAATAAGAGAAAACAGGACATAGAACATCTGTTTACTACATTCTAAATACAGTAACATCGTTAGAGCCCTCTAGACATGAAATAACACCCCTATAGTTGCCCTTATGCGCCTATTTCCAAATAAGGTTGACATAATAAGACATGAACAAGAGTGTGTGCGTATGTGTGTGTTGTGTATGACATATACACATACCCACCCAGAGTCAATCCACGGCCCACTTCTGGGTCCCGCCCCACCAGTTGGGAAGCACTGGTACCAAAAAGAGTGCTAAAGAAGACAGCATATCCAAACTCACCAGGAAATGTCCATGATGGATTTGTCAAACAGGTCGTGGATGACCACCAGGGGGCGTTTCAGAGAGGTCAGCTGGTGGACAGGGGGTGGGGGTCGTGGGGAGAGGGGGTGGTGGGGTTAACTATCAGTGAAGACGTCACACTCTGTTTGAGTAGAGGTTGGGTTCTGCACTGACCCAGACGGAGAGCGAGCGGTCTTTGCTGCCCACGGCGCAGCAGCAGTAGGGACAACCGGGCTTGGGGGCGCTGCCGTTCTTCTGCTTCTTCTTGAAGATCTTGGGGTTGAATTTCTACACACGGGAAGAAAAACACACGCATGTCGAGGAGAACATGGAAGAAGGAGGGCGGCTCGGTCCCGTGTGGCGGGGGGGCGGGGCGGGGGGGCTCACCACCACCGTGACAGCTTTCCTGTGTCCCACGAAGTCCATGTTGGTCTTCCAGCCGTCCCGCTCCACGATCTGGGCCGTGGGTCCCGAGTTGTTCATGGCGTGAGCCGACACCAGGTACTGTCCGTCGGGGGACCAGGACAGACGCAGGACGTGGGTGGTGCCGCCGCACTCGTTGAAAGGCTTGGTGATGTTGGCCTCCATCTGCCAGTCCACCGTCCGCCACACCTTCAGGCTGTGGTCGTCGGCCTGCGAGGCGATGTACTTGCCCACCGGGTCCCACGTCAGGCCCTTGACCAGGCCCGTGTGCCCCCGGAGACACACCACCATCTCTGGAGGGACACACGTGCAATTGGGGGCAACTTTGGGTCAAGAGGGGGGCCCTCACAGGCACGCAAGGTCATCTCGCATTGTCACCCTCGTTTCTATTTATAGTTTCCTATGGGATACACTCTTATTTCTATTTATAGTTTCCTATTGGATACACTCTTATTTCTATTTATAGTTTCCTATGGGATACGCTCTTATTTCTATTTATAGTTTCCTATGGGATACACTCTTATTTCTATTTATAGTTTCCTATGGGATACACTCTTATTTCTATTTATAGTTCCTATGGGATACACTCTTATTTCTATTTATAGTTTCCTATGGGATACAGTCTTATTTCTATTTATAGTTTCCTATGGGAAAGTAAGTATTTGATGACTTTGAGTGCTAAGGTACATCATTGTGGTAGTTCTTCTGTCGTCTCTCACCTGGGAATTTGCGAGCGTTCCAGATGACGATGGTGTTGTCCACGCTGCAGGAGGCCAACCACACGTCATGAGGAGACCACGCCACGTCCATCACGTCTGCACACACACACACACACACACACACAAAGCGTGTACATCTCGTGCAAAATGAACGTGTCCCTCCTCCGGGTGGAGAAGTTACCTCCAGTGTGGTTCCTCAGGATGGTGACACATCTCCACTGCTCCACGTTGGCCAGTTTGCTGCTTGACCCAAACACGGTGCTGGGACCGATGAACCTGCACCACACACACACACACACAAATACACACACACACAAATACACACAAAATGAGGCGCTGAAGCAGTTATCCGTGCAATAAAAGTATTCCAAAGTACATACGCCGCTCTTTTCCACACCATGACCAGCTTGTCGTCTCCTCCCGACGCCAGGTACAGCCCGTTGTTGGACCAGCGCACGCAGTTTACACACGCTGCACACACACACACACACACACTTTGGTTCCATGACGATAAAGTACATTTAAATATACATATATATATATATATATATATATACTACCTAGATGATTGTCCATCTGGCAAAGCATTTTGGGAATATTCTCGTTCTTCTCATCTTCCTCTCGGAGGACAGGCGCCATGTTCCAGATCATCACCTTCCCAGAATCCTCCCCTGACGGATCACCAGGATGTTCCATTTATGAATATAATATTTGTGTGTAGATGTATGAATTTGTGTGTGTGTGTGTACCTTGGCCACCGGTTGCAAATTTGGTTCCATCTGGGTGAATGTCTACAGAGAAGATGGGCTTGCCTGCGTGGGGGGGGGGGGGGGGGTTCAATATTAGCCAGACTCCTATTAATAAATTGCACGTGACTATTAACTGACACGTTGAAATGTTGCAATAAATATGAATTATTGATTAATTTTGATGGTTTTTCTCTTCTTATACTCGGGGCTTCGCCCATGTATGCTAACCAAAGCATCCCCTTCAAACACTAACATAACCAAGACAGTTAGCTTGCTAACGGCTAACTTTGCAAAGTGACAGTGCTCAAGCTAACCGGCTAACGTGCTAGCCGGCTGACTTGCGTCCCCAAACCCGAAGCGGGGACGTTAAAAAGACCAGACCGCCCCCGGTCTGTCGGTCGAATTCAAGTCGTCTCCGATGTCACCGCCGAGCGGCCGACGAGGCGCCCACAAGTGTCGACGACGGCGGCGGCCACCATCACCTCAGCGGAGCCCCCGCCGACAACAAAAGCCCAACTTGGTCCAAGAGATTCCTGCACAAGCTTACCGTTGTGGCTCACCCAGCTCGGCTTCAACAACTTCATCTTTCAACTTCCTCCTCTCTTTGCGAAGACGAGAACCCTACAAAGATCCGCTGGGCGTCACCTTTGTCTCAAACTCCAGCTGCCAGTTCGGTATTTTGGGTCTTCAACTCCATCTCTGCAGCAGCGGTAGCAGCATCACCGATCACCCGGACGACAGACGAGGTGACACCGAGCACAAACAGGAAGTGTTAAGGTGAGTTTAGCCGCCGCAGGAAGTCTACTTGCATTTCTTTCAAAATAAACCACTACCCGACTTTCAGCGCCAAACTACGAGGACGAAGATGAAGAAAATGTTTGTTTTCCACATTTTATATGAAATTATTGTACAAGTTAATGTTATTTATTAAAACTTACTCCGGACGTGTGTTATATTTGCTACGCAAACTCGCCCATTGTTAATTTACTTTGAAAACCTAACTGACGTCATGATGGACGCTCTAAATTTAAAAAAATGCGATTTAAAAATTGGGTATTTTGTTTTATTTTTGTGTTTTGGTCCTTGAACGCCTCAATATGAATGTTCCTACATTTCATAATAAAATAAACATAACTTTTATCTGCCACCTGAGGTAAACCCTTTTTTAAAGGAAAAGTGCAGTTGTATATCGAAGTTTTTTGTCTCCTTTGTCCTCCCCCCTTCCGTTTGACATACTTTATTTACTTTGCAACAAGTAAATCGGAGAGGCTTTCTAGCTTGCTAGCTTGCTAGCGGAGACCGTCGGTTATGACCCCGCTGGGATTCCGTAGCCTGAGCACCGTGACGTAAACAAGGAATAATAGCTTAAAAGCGACACTTGGGGGCGTCATTTCATGTCAACGCGGCTCTGAAATTAAAACCCCACATGTAGAAAGTTAAAAAAAAGTCGAAAAAAGAGGGGTTATCGTGTTATTGTCACGTTAGAGCTACGTCACTGGCGTCGTGATACATTAGTCGCACCACACCGGCTAGCTAGCCAGCGAGACGACTGCTCTTCCTTTTTATGTTGCCATGTGAAATCAATGCGCGCAGGAAAGAAGTTCCGTTAATGCCTGAAATGGGCAAAATACTGGATTACAATGTTATCGTGAATGTAATGTAAACAAAACCTTGTTAATAAAACCTTGGAGGTTTTGGAAAGGGTGCCTCAGTTAACTCTTTATATCTAACAAACAAGTGTACTTTTTCTTGAAAGCAGTTTCCTTCAAACAAAAAAGTTGACAGTTTTAATAATGAGATCATTTCACTCCCATATTTACACCATGTGACCGCTAGCAGCACCCGTGTGACCGCTAGCAGCACCCACGCGGCTTCTGAGAAGCAGTGGAGAACTTTTTGGGAGGATAAAACAAAATGAAAAGATGAGTGACGGTTCCCGCGAGGACAGGATCAGGGGCCCGACGTTCCCCTGAAAGTGGCCTCGATCTGCTCCAACGTCCTGCCTTTGGTTTCGGGGACGAAGGCGACCGTGAAGGCAACGTTGACGACGCACATGGAGGAAAACAGCCAGAAGGTTCCGGCGTTGGTGAGAAGAGTCTGGAAGAGACGCAGGACACGGTCCAGTGGGGTCCGTCAGGTTTTAGCGGTGCACATAGCGGACACGGGGTCGGGCGGCGCCAGCTCACCATCATGTCGTGGAAGCTCTTGGTGACGACGAAGGCCATGCCCCAGTTGGTGAGGACGCACGCCGCGCTGGCAAAGCCTCTGGCTTTGACGGGAAAGATCTCGGACATGACCAACCACGGGATGGGACCCCAGCCCAGAGCGAACCCTGGACACGGACACGCAGGCGGTCTTTCAAGGATTCTGCGCTTGTGGAAACCCCCGTGGAGGCACCTCACCTGCGATGAAGACGGATATGCTGGCAAGGGCCAACCAGGCCAAGTCGGCGTGGGGATCCTCTGCCGCGGAGCCGGCGCGGACTCTGGACATCAGGTAGAAGTAAACCCCGAAGGCCGCGGTGCTGATGGCCATGGCGACGCCTTGAGAAGCACATCAAACACAGAAGACGACGTGGAACACACGCGATGTCGTTTGACGCTACCTGAGATAACGAGGAGGACTTTTCTTCCCGCCTTGTCCATGACCAGGGCCGCCACGGCCGTGAAGACCACCTGAATCAGACCCACGATCACCGAGGCCAGGTCGCTCTCCTGAAGCGGCACCAGAACATTCTCAGACGGGCACGCTCGGCGGACGTCGGAACGTGACCCTGACCTTGAAATGCGCCCGCTCGAAGATGTTTTGCGCGTAGAACATGATGGCGTTGATCCCCGTCATCTGCTGGAAGACCATCAGCAAGACGCCGATCGCCAGCGGCTTGTACACGCCGGGATCCTTCAGGTCAGACGCCAGGAAACTGGAGCCCTGCCGGAGGAACAGAGACCACGCTGGTGAGCGGGAAAGCCTTCTTCCATTCCGGTCAGAGCTCAACTCGCCTGCTCGTCACACGCGTCCTCGATACGGGCGCACTCCCACTCCACGGGGGCGTCGGGTCCCCGCAGGAAGCGCAGGGCCTCCTCGGCCTCACGGCGCCTGCCCCGGGACAGCAGGAACCTGGGCGTCTCCGGCATGAAGCACATGCTCGTCAGCAGAAGCGTGGGCGGGATGGAGCTGCAGACCGCCAGCCAGCGCCAGCCCACAAAGAGACCTGCAGGGGGGGGGGGGGGGCGTGAGAAAGGAGGGCGTCGCCATTTGACCGTTTGAAAAACACGCGAGCAGTTGCCATTTTGACTCTCTTGCTAGCTGGACGTTGACGGGAAGGTTAAAGTAACTCAGTTGGAGATGACACAAATAAACAAAAAGTGTCAGAGTGAGAGGTCTCACTCGCTCACACTTTGGGTTTGCTGAGCGTCTGTGGGCGAGTTTAAGAGCTAATATGCTAATAAGAAATAAAAATAGTCATAAAAGTTAAAAACATATTTCTATCAGCGATTAAATGCCTTTAATTGTCAGTTGACTATGAACAAAATGTGATTAATCGTGATCAAATATGTTAATCGATTGACAAACTTGAAAGGTTCGAAAAAGATTTGAATGAAATGTTCAGGAAATGTCAGAAATGCTAATGCTAGTACGCTAATGTTAGCATACTATTTTTGTTTTCGCTATTTTCATGGGTAGACACTTATAGAAACTCTATCATGTTAGCTGTTGGCATACCCCCATTAGCATGTTAGCATTGCTAGCATGCTAATATTAGCATAGTAGCATTTTTCAGCTGTTTTCATGGGTAGATAGTTATAGTAACTATCATGCTAGCTGTTGACATACGGCCATTAGCATGTTAGCATTGCTAGCATGCTAATATTAGCATAGTAGCATTTTTCAGTTGTTTTCATGGGTAGATAGTTATAGTAACTATCATGCTAGCTGTTGACATACGGCCATTAGCATGTTAGCATTGCTAGCATGCTAATATTAGCATTGTAGCATTTTCATCTGTTTTCATAGGTAGACAGTTATAGAAACTCTTTCATGCCAGCTGTTGGCATACCACCATTAGCATGTTAGCATTGCTAGTATGCTAATATTAGCATAGTAGCATTTTCAGCTGTTTTTATGGGTAGACACATAGAAACTCTATCATGCTAGCTATTGTCATACCGCCATTAGCATGTTAGCATTGCTAGCATGCTAATATTAGCATAGTAGCATTTTCAGCTGTTTTCATGGGTAGACAGTTATAGAAAGTCTATCATGCTAGCTGTGGGCATACCGGCATTAGCATTTTAGCATTGCTAGCATGCTAATATTAGCATAATAGCATTTTCAGCTGTTTTCATGTGTAGACAGCTATAGAAACTCCATCATGCTAGCTATTGGCATACCGCCATTAGCATGTTAGCATTGCTAGCATGCTAATATTAGCATAGTAGCATTTTCAGCTGTTTTCATGTGTAGACAGTTAAAGAAACTCCATCATGCTAGCTATTGGCATACCGGCATTAGCATTTTAGCATTGCTAGCATGCTAATATTAGCATAGTAGCATTTTCAGCTGTTTTCATGGGTAGACAGTTATAGAAACTCTATCATGCTAGCTGTGGGCATACCGGCATTAGCATTTTAGCATTGCTAGCATGCTAATATTAGCATTGTAGCATTTTCATCTGTTTTCATAGGTAGACAGTTATAGAAACTCTTTAATGCCAGCTGTTGGCATACCACCATTAGCATGTTAGCATTGCTAGTATGCTAATATTAGCATAGTAGCATTTTCAGCTGTTTTCATGGGTAGACAGTTATAGAAACTCTATCATGCTAGCTGTTGGCATACTGCCATTAGCATGTTAGCATTGCTAGCATGCTAATATTAGCATAGTAGCATTTTCAGCTGTTTTCATGGATAGACATGGGTAGTTATACGAGCATTATGTCGGCCATTGTCATAGACACCGTTGATGGGACAGCCCTAATTTTTAGAGCAGTTTTTGGGAGCGGACTGTGGGAGTCCCCCAATGGGTTCCAAGTTCAAGGGACCAATAAGTGTATTTTGGGATTGTATTGATTGATAATTGATCAGCGGCCAACGTACCAGCCAGGTAGACTCCCATGATGCCCAGCACCACCATGAGCTGCACGCACGAGCCCAGCGTCCCTCGCACGCGCTCGTGGGCCATCTCCGCAATGTACAGCTAAACGCAAACAAAAACACACGTGTTATTCATGTGGGTCACGTGACAGGAAGCCAGCAAGCCTCACCGGCACGACGAGCGAGGCGACGCCGCTGGCGAGGCCGGTCAGCAGCCTCCCGAAGTAGAACATCCAAACGTTCTGCGCGGCGACGATGACGGTGAAGCCGAAGACGAAGGGCAGCGTGCTGAGCATGATGGTGAGCTTCCTGCCCGCCTTCTCCACCATCCAGCCGCCCAGCAGGCCCCCCGCCGCCGCTCCCAGGGTCACCACCGACTGCAACACGGAGGCGGGAACATTAAGCTTTTTTTTTTTTTTTAAAGCGAAACAATCAGACCACACAACGCCCACGTACTCCGAACCAGGACGCCTGCGCCTCGTCCAGCCGCAGCCGAGGGTCCGAGCTTCTGCTGAGTTCCGGGATGACGGGCGAGCTGTAGCCCAGCACGAAGCCGAAGCTCATGGGACCCAGCACTGACACAAAGGTGGCCAGGTACAACTTCCTGTTCTTCACTTTGCTGCAGAGGAACAGAGAAGGTCCACATGAAGGAACTCTCAACAAGCAACAAGAACATCCGGTTGCCTCTGAGGGCCTTGGCCTATGTTGTTCGACTACAGCTATTATCTAAATGATCACTACCCCCCCACTCATCTTTCCTGTTTATGTCTGCGTTTATCACCTGAGATAAGCGTCCTGCTCGGCCATGAGTCCGGTGGGATCATCTTCTTCTCGTTCTGCGTCCAGCAGCCTCTCGCGCTCGTTCCGAGCGTCCATGACGATGTTCCCCGGGGTCCACCTCCACACGGCCCGCTTTCATTCAAGTCTCCCTCGGTAGCTAAACGGCCAATCATACGGAAGAACCGACAACCGTTAAAATGTTAAGTTAAACCCCGCCATACGGAAGCAATGTACACAATTCATCTGCTGCTAGCTTTAAAAGCATTCGCCGCTTCCGGCTTCGAGCTGCTTTCTGTCAACATTCAAGTCAGCTGACCACCGGCGTGACTTCCGTTTCCGGTTCGGCTTTTCAACAAAAAAGCGACTCCAGCGCGAGTGTTTTTATTTTTGAAAATGTATAATTTATATCACCGTAGAATAATAAAATCTTAATTTAAAATCAAGCCAAGTGATCTTTGTCACCTCGGTGTTGTTTCATGATCATAAGCATATCAGAAGTACGGAAATGGAAAGATAACGCGATTCAAGCTACAGCCAAACATCTTGTTGCTAATCGAAACATAAGCCTTAGTTGTCTGAGTACAATCAAAGTTATAGTACATCAAGGTATTAAGTGAAATACTAAGTAAACCGATTTACGTCTGGTGTTAACTCCATGAACCTAAGTAGTGCTGAAGTTTAAATATGTTGCTGCTATGTCGGTGCTAGCTAGCAGCTAGCAGCTAGCTAAAGCCGGGAATAGAAGCTAGAGTATCAATATAGCGTCTTTATTTGTGTTTGAACCCCTCGCACGATAACACTCGCGGTTTAAATGAATGTTTTGGTTTGATTTATTACAGGCGAAGATGGCTGACGTCCTGTGTTTGGAGACTTTTACCCTGTCATCGTAGGACGATGTTCCTTGTTTGGCCAACAGGGGGCAGCCGAGTCTAAAAGGTGGAATGAATACACTCTCATTAAAAATCTGTTCAATGCACAGTACACTGTGTATACTTCCAAGTACTATGAACTAAATATTAATTCCTGGATCTGAACCTTGATTTTCTTTAGGCCAAAACTGTGAACGGACTTGAAGTGGACCTCGGTATCATCAGAAGCACACAAGCTGTATGGACTGGGCTGTGATTAGCATGAAGAGCAGCTGTGCTAACAGCTGTGCTAGCAGCCGTGCTAGCAGTTGACGACACGGCTGTTGTCTCTGCAGAGAAAGTCCAACGTAAACATAGCTAGCATACCACACTCCGCGTGTGCTCCCGTTAGTACAGCTCACGGACCTTTGGGGGAAATTCTTTTTCTGCGGGAATAATAATAATAATAATAATAATAATAATAATAATAATAGAAATGATCCGATCCAGGGTCAAAAACGTCACATTTTAACATTGGTAGTTAGCGCGGCCTGTTAGATGGGGACCCCTGCCTTTGTAGCATGCTTGGGGATATGATGTGCCAGTCCACTTTCACTGGCTCATGGGGGCTCGACGAGGACTCGGGTTTCATTGAGTCACGGGTACTTGACAAAGGATCCAGTTTCATTGACTCACAGGGTCTCGGATCCCAAGAGTCAGTGAAAGTTGAGTTTTCATCAAGTACAACAAAGACTCGAGTTTTACGGACTTTGTCTTTGTCAAGTCTTTGTCAAGTACCCGTGAGTCAGTGAAAGTCGAATCTTTGTCAAGTACCCGTGAGTCAGTGAAAGTCGAATCTTTGTCAAGTACCCGTGAGTCATTGAAAACCGAGCCTTTCTTGAATACCCGTGAATCAGGAAAACTCGAGTCTTTGCCAAGTACTTGTGAGTCAGTGAAACACGAGTCTTTCTTGAATATCTGTCAGTGAAACTCGAGTCTTTGTCAAGTACCCATGAGTCAGTGAAACTCGAATCTTTGTCAAGTACCTGTGAGTCATTGAAACCGAGTCTTTCTTGAATACCCGTGAATCAGTGAAACTCGAGTCTTTGCCACGTACCAGTGAGTCAGTGAAACTTGAGTCTTTGTCAAGTACCCGTGAATCAGTGAAACTCGAGCCTTTGTCAAGTACCCGTGAGTCAGTGAAACTCGAATCTTTATTGAATACACGAGTCAGTAAAACCCCAACTTTCGGAATACCAGTGAGTCAGTGAAACTCGAGTCTTTGTCAAGTACCTGTGAGTCAGTGAAACTGAGTCTTTGTCAAGTACCCGTGAGTCAGTGAAACTGAGTCTTTGTCAAGTACCCGTGAGACATTGAAACAGAGTCTTTCTTGAATACCCGTGAATTACTGAAACTCAAGTCTTTGTCAAGTACCCGTGAGTCTTTGTTGTACTAGTCCAAATGTCGAGGGTCACCGGGGGCGGGCAACCACGATAGAATGAACCTTGAGTCCCCATCAAGTACCCATGAGTCACTCCTATACACATTTGGGGAATCCCTTTAGTAGGACAGGTTCCTTTATTGAACAATGTGAAATTCATAGTCATCAACAAATGTGGGGCCTCAGTCCTGCTACAGTATCGGATCTGAGAAGCACCGGTGGGGCCCGACCCGGGCCGACCCGGCCCAGACAATAACAGTCCTCTCCGGTGCACGGGATCTGGCGGCTTGGCCCCGGCTCCAAGCATTCCTCGTTTGCATTTCGGCGGCGGCGGCGTGTTTTGTCTGTGGTCTCCGTGTCGTGTTCGGGGCAGGTTTGGATTAGCGAGGCCCCAGCGGGTGGCGGTGTACAAATTCCTAAGCCCTCCCCAGATATATTTGACGTTTCATTTCCACTTGACAGATGACGGAGTGATGAAAAAGGAGCGCACACATCCTGACGGGGGCAGATCCGGAGTGTCAAACCGGGGCCAGGCAGACGAGTGGGTCGCCCTCCAGAACTCATCAAGCGCTTTCAGTCTGGTGTCTGCTGTCTTGGCAGACCGGACCGCCTGCTTCCTTTCCCCGGGAGGAAGTCCGAACAGACAGACGGGCGGTCCGCTTCCCGGGGGGAACATTTCATCTCAGACAATTTATACATTTTGGACACGTTGGTTCCCCTCGCTGCTTCGCCAGTCACTTTTACTGGCCGCGGTGTGTGTTCCCATCCGCCGTTTGCGGGTTCCGCCCCTGGTCTTCACCCGCTGCGGGGGCCGACCTTAAATGTTCTAGCAGCTGAGAAGATAGATGGCTGCCGTCTGGCCGGCCGCTGGAGTGTCACTTCCAGCCGTTCATCTCCTTCAGCTTGCTGACGCTGGTGCCTTTGACGGGGGTGGAGGGCGGGGGGGCCAGCAGGGGCCGGGTGGGGGTCCAAACGAAGCGGGACGACTTCTTCTCCGCTTTGTTCGTCTTCTCCTTGGACGATGCGGGGGACAAGCTCTGTTTTGGGGGGGGGACATAAAGATGAGCAAGCGTGCGGCACCTTGCCTCCTTACCGAGTGGGCGGAGTCACGTACGCAGCAGCACAGCGTCCAGCAGCTGAGCTTGGCGGCATTGCGGCCCGTCCCGGCGTAGCGGTTCTTCTTGGGAAGCAGCAGGACGAAGGACACGGCCAGGGACAGGTGGTAGAAGCTGTGCACGTAGGCGTAGTCCCACTCCTGCCGAGGACACACCCACACGCAGGTCACACGCACGCACGCTCGGCTTGGAAAGATGGCCGCCGTAGATGGCGTCACCTCGAAATAGAAGCGCAGCATGAGGGCCAGGGCACCGAAACAACACCCCGGACCCACCTGCTGAGTGTAGACCCTCTTGTCGGGATAGACCGCTCTCAGCTCCTTCATCTTCTGGAGCTGGAAAACGAAGAAAAGCGGAAGTCAACCACAGGAGAAGAACAGGAAGTCAAGGTCGGTCGTGACTCCACCCACCCATTTGACGGTGATGATGAACACAGCCGAGCCGATCGGACCCGAGTAGATCCCGTAGCCCCAGCGGTCCTGGTAGATCCTGACGGCGATGGTGAGGACTCCAAACATGGTCATGGTGGAACGTTGCGGCTCGTCAAAGTCTGCTAGAGCTGCAACACACCCGCCCGTGGGGAACTTAGAACCCGGCACAACACAGAACCGAACACCAGATGGGCTCCAGTCTTCTGAAACCCGAGTCTCCATCAAGCATCCGTGAATCGGGGAAACCCGAGTCGCCATCGAGAGGAAGTGGAGCTCCAAACCTTCTTCTATACTTCAAAGAGTGAAAGTCAAGACGTTCTTGCTGGGAGTCAGTAAAACTCGTGAGTCATTGAAACCGAGTCTTTCTTGGATACCCGTGAGTCAGTGAAACTCGACACTTTGTCAAGTACCCGTGAGTCATTGAAACTCAAGTCTCTCTAGAATACACTTGAGTCAGTGAAACTTGAGTCTTTCGTGAATACCCGTGAGTCATTGAAACTCGAATCTTTATTGAATACACATGAGTCAGTAAAATACGAACTTTCGGAATACCAGTGAGTCAGACACTCGAGTCTTTGTCAAATACCCGTGAGTCGTTGAAACCGAGTCTTTTTTGAATACCCGTGAATCAGTGAAACTCGAGTCTTTCTTGAATGTCCATCAGTCAGTGAGACTCAAGTCTTTGTCAAATACCCGTGAGTGATTGAAACCAAGTCTTTTTTGAATACCCGTGAATCAGTGAAACTCGAGTCTTTGTCAAATACCCGCAAGTTAATGAAACTCGAGTCTTTGTCAAGTACCCATGAGTCAGTGAAATCAAGTCTTTGTCAAGTACCTGTGAGTCAGTGAAACTCGAGTCTTTGTCAAGTACCCGTGAGTCGGTGAAACTCGAGTTTTTGTCAAGTACCCGTGAGTCAGTGAAACTCAAGTCTTTGTCAAGTACCTGTGAGTCAGTGAAACTCGAGTCTTTGTCAAGTACCCATGAGTCGGTGAAACTCGAGTTTTTGTCAAGTACCCGTGAGTCAGTGAAACTCTAGTCTTTGTCAAGTACACGTGAGTCAGTGAAACTAGAGTCTTTGTCAAGTACCCATGAGTCAGTGAAACTCGAGTCTTTGTCAAATACCAGTGAGTCAGTGTAACTCGAGTCTTTGTCAAGTACCCGTGAGTCATTGAAACTGAGTATTTTTTGAATACCTGTGAGTCAGTGAAACTCAAGTGTTTGTCAAGTACCCGTGGGTCAGTGAAACTCGAGTCTTTGTAAAGTACCCGTGAGTTAGTGAAATTAGAGTATTTGTCAAGTGCCAGTGAGTTGGTGAAATGTGAGTCTTTGTCAAGTACCCGTGAGTCAGTGAAACTCGAGTCTTTGTCAACTACCCGTGAGTCAGTGAAACTCGAGTCTTTGTCCAGTACCCGTGAGTCATTGAAACGCGAGTCTTTGTCCAGTACCTGTGAGTCAGTGAAACTCGAGTCTTTCTTGAATATCCATCAGGCGGTGACACTCGAGTCTCTGTCAAATACCCAAGAGTCATTGTAACCGAGTCTTTGTCAAGTACCCGTGAGTCAGTGAAATTTGAGTCTTTCTTGAATAGCCATCAGTCGGTGGAGTCTTTCTTGAATACCAGTGAATCAGTGAAACTCGAGTCTTTTGTCAAGTACCCGTCAGTCAGTGAAACTCGAGTCTTTATCAAGTACCGTGAGTCAGTGAAACCAAGTCTCTTTTGAATACCCGTGAGTCAGTGAAAGTCGAGTCTTTGCGGCGATCCGGTGAGTCATTTGCAGTTGCACAGTCGGCAACATTGAACCTCCCCTTTCCTTTCCTTTTCCAAGTCGAGTGAACGAGTCCCCACGGGTCCTGGTGAACGACCCTCAGAGCTCTAACGTCCACACATAAAACGCGCACGTGAACTCACCAATGAGCGTGACCCACATGGAGAGAGCGGTGCCGTAGACGCTGAAATACTCCAGGATGTCGTACTTCATGAAGCACAGGATGGTGAGGCCGGGTCCATCGCAGGCGTGATAGATCTACCCCCCCAACACACACACACACAGATAGCACGGTTAGCTGACACGGACCTGAGGACCTGGAGGAGTGGTGCACCCACCGCGGTGAAGAACATGGTGAAGAAGTAGACCATGGCCTCCATGTGGAAGCCTCGCTTGGCGGCCACGCTGGCGGCGGGCAGGAAGACCACGCTGCTGACGGTGGGCAGCAGCATCTTGGCGATGAAGGCCCCCATGGCGCTGAGGGTGAGGGTCCGGAGGAGGGTTCCCAGTTCTTGGAGAAGCGGCGTCCGAGCGAGGAGAAGGTGCTCCCTTCAGACCGCGGTGAAAGAGAAAGTGAGCGTGGGGGCGACCAGCTGTCCTTCTTTGGACCTTTAAACTTTAAATGTCCGGGCCGGGGCGCGTGCACGGGGGGGCGCGTGCACGGGGGCGCGCACGTGCGGAGTCATCACGGGACAGCTGTCTGCATACCACAAGCCAGAAGACAGCTGGGCTTCCGCACCCCAAGTGGGTGGCGGTTGGACGCCTGTGGGGGCGCCCTGGAGCAGAACTAACTGTTACTCCCGATTACTCCTGGACACTTTATTAGGTACACCTGCACCGTCCACCCCCGTCTGGTGCCCCCGTCTTTTACATTGTATTGGTTCCTGAGGGAGGAGGAGCGTTTTATTAAATCAATTTTTCATTTTTTGATTATTTATTCACTTCTTTATTTTTTTTATTTATTAATTTTATTTACATTTTTATTTTTGTTTACATTTATTTTTTAAAAATAATCAAGAAAAGCATTTTTTGTTTGAATAATTACATTTGTTATTTGTTTAAATTTATTATTTATGTTTTTATTTATAAAAGCATTTTTAAATTATGTATTAATTATGAATTATGTATTAATTGTAATAATTAATCATATGTATTAATAATTTTTAATTCTCATTTATTATTTATATAATTTAAAATTTAATTTATATGATTTATTATTTATATAATTTATATTTATATAATTATTATTATATTATTGTTTTTGCTTTTGTCTTTAAATCGATTTATTAATTATTGTTATTTATTTATTATTTTAGATTATTATTGATTTATTATTAATTTATTTGCAGAATTGTATTTTTTATACATGTATTAAATATTTGTTTTATTTTTGATATAAATGGGTGTAGAGAAGCATTTTAATTATGTTTTATTCTGCCCGTATTTATATGTGTAATATTATAATTTGATTATTATTATTATTCATTGTTTATTTATTTTTTCATTTTTTTCTTTTACAATTTTTGTTATTTGTATTTGATCTGAATGGATAGTTTTTAAATGCCTTTTTCCTTAATAATGTTATTTTTAAAGAATTAATTTCAATATATTTTGATATTTATTCATGATTTATGATGATTTAATATATTTGTGTATTTATTTCCTTTGGTAATTGTATAGATTATTATTGTTATTATGATAATGCTTCTCCAAGTTCTTATTATTCATGAATGATTGATTTGACTCGAAGATGGCGTGTGGTTATTTTCTGCAAGCGTTTGTTCCCGCAGCCGTGGCGGGGGGGCGAGGGGGGGCGACAGTTGTCCCGCCCCTCAGCTGTCCCACCTGCTTGGGGGCGCAGCCTGGCGACACAAAGATTTCTTCAGAAAGCTCAGCCGACCACGCCCCTTCTCCCTCGGCCGTACCCCCCTGAGGGACGTGAGAGGGTGCCTCCTACGTCCTACGTCCTACGTCCTGCGTCCTACGTCCTACCTGCGTGCTTCTAAACGGCGTGGTGTGACGTCATGTGTGCCAAGCGGACCTGCTCCGTGGTTGGAGACTTCCTGTAGAGGAGCGCCTCTGAACCACATTGTAAGTACTGGCCTGGTGTGTTTGACCTCATGACGGAATCCCCCAAGGAAGTCCGATGGCTGGGTCCGGTTCTCCTTGTGGGATCACGATGGACACCGTGCGTGACCCCCGGGAGGACGCTAGGAAACGCCCTGACCTTTCACCCCCATGGACCGTCCTCCACCGACTCAGCCGTCCATCCGCAACGCTCCTCAACAGGAACACCACACCGGTTCTACTATGGGCTCCACCACAGGTTCCCCTATGGAGGTTCTACCAGGGGTTCTACTGCAGAGGTTCTACTCTAGAGGTTCTGCTATAGTGGTTCTTAGGTGGTCTGCCATTGAAGGTGTATGCTACACTTCTACTACAGAGGTTCTACTACAGAGGTTCTACAGTTGGGGTTCTACCACAGACTCTGACAGAGGTTCTACTCCAGAGTCTACTGGAGGTTCTACTGTAGAGTATGTCACTGTCGTGTTTTACCATCAGAGCGTATCAGAGGTTCCACACCATGGTAGAACCTCTGATACTAGAGGTACTACTGTACAGTTTTACTATAAAGTCCATGAGATGTTCTACTATGGAGGTTCTAGTATGGAGCTTGTCAGAAGTTCTAGGGCGGTGTTGGTTGGTTGGCGGGTGGGATGACGGGTTCTTTCCCAGGTTCTACTTATTTAAAGAGGTTCCACAGTTTTACTATAAAGTCCATGAGATGTTCTACTATGAAGGTTCTAGTGTGGAGTTTGTCAGAAGTTCTAGGGTGGTGTTGGTTGGTTGGCGGGTGGGATGACGGGTTCTTCCCCAGGTTCCACTTATTTAAAGATAAAGTCTAGTAGATGTCCTACTATGGAGGTTCTAGTATGGAGCTTGTCAGAAGTTCTAGGGTGGTGTTGGTTGGTTGGCGGGTGGGATGACGGGTTCTTCCCCAGGTTCCACTTATTTAAAGAGGTTCCACAGTTTTACTATAAAGTCTAGTAGATGTCCTACTATGGAGGTTCTAGTGTGGAGCTTGTCGGAAGTTCTGAGGTGATGTTTGGTTGGTGGGATGACGGGTTCTTCCCCAGGTTCTACTTATTTAAAGAGGTTCCACAGTTTTACTATAAAGTCTAGTAGATGTCCTACTATGCAGGTTCTAGTGTGGAGTTTGTCAGAAGTTCTAGGGTGGTGTTGGTTGGCGGGTGGGATGACGGGTTCTTCCCCAGGTTCCACTTATTTAAAGAGGTTCCACAGTTTTACGATAAAGTCTAGTAGATGTCCTACTATGAAGGTTCTAGTGTGGAGTTTGTCAGAAGTTCTAGGGCGGTGTTGGTTGGTTGGCGGGTGGGATGACGGGTTCTTCCCCAGGTTCTACTTATTTAAAGAGGTTCCACAGTTTTACTATAAAGTCTAGTAGATGTCCTACTATGGAGGTTCTAGTATGGAGCTTGTCAGAAGTTCTGAGGTGATGTTTGGTTGGTGGGATGACGGGTTCTTTCCCAGGTTCCACTTATTTAAAGAGGTTCCACAGTTTTACTATAAAGTCCATGAGATGTCCTACTGTGGAGGTTCTAGTGTGGAGTCTGTCAGAAGTTCTAGGGCGGTGTTGTTTGGTTGGCGGGTGGGATGACGGGTTCTTTCCCAGGTTCCACTTATTTAAAGAGGTTCCACGGGTTCCATAAGCAGTGGAGACGTCCGCCCAGCCACAGAATCTCATTTCCTGTGGCGGCGAGCCGGCTGTTGTCACGGGCGGCGGCGGTGCCAGCTGCCGTGCGAGCGTGCGACTATTGAGGTCTGCTTGTGCAAGAGTCGTGTTTGTCTCACTTTGCGGTTCCGCGGTTCTCCTCTAACTGCGTCTGGCAGCCCCACCACACTTTTTTTCCGTGTTGTATTATTCTTCTTCGGGTCCGTCGCTAGCGTACAGGAAGCCGCGGTAGAGCTGCATCACGGTGGGATTTGCCAAACAAACGGCGTTCTCCCGGCGAGGAACACGTGAGGGAAGGCAGCAGCTGTGGAAACAGCCCAGCCGGCTGAGGACTGAGGAGAAGAAGGATGGGGGGTGGGGGGTAAAACCAGAAGAACGACGGACATGGTGGTCGTCCAAGCGACGGGTTCCGTTCGGCTGCCAATCTGCGGAACGCCAGCTCCATGATTGGGACAGGAAGTCGGACGTCAGAGGCCTTCAGCGGTGGCCGCAGGTGTCGTTTACGACACGCATGAATCACGTATCGCGCCTTTAAGAGCATCGGCGGACGCTTGAAGGCGGCGAGCGTTGTTGGTCTTGGCGGCGGCCAGCACGGTGATGTTTCCTGCTCCGTCTGGCCGTCTGGAGCGGCGCAGAGGAGCATTGTGGGAGGAAGCGTGGAGGTGTGAAGTGTAAGTTGAAGAAGACAAACAGCGGGCGGGCGGGCGGCTCCCCCCTCCTCCTCCTCGTCGTCCTCCTCCGCCTCCTCCACGGGATGCAGGGAGCGCGCACCTTAGCGCCCTCCCTTCCCGGCTGTCCCGCTGCCTGAGTGCGTGTGCTCCCAGTCCACAGCAGCCGTGTCCCGACGCCGACGCACACACACGGAGCGCCATCCCGCACAAAGACGGACGCCCTTGGACTGCGGCGGGGGAGGTGAGTGGGCCAACATTCCCAAGTTGTGTGCGGCTTGTTGACGTTCCCGACCTCCTGTTGACTTTCACTCTGTGGAGTCGGGACGCGGTTCTGGTTCCGGGGAAGGACCAAATGTCTTCTTTACGCTAGCATGGCTAGCAGATGAGTGACAGGAAGTGCGCCGTGGGGGTCATGTGACAGGGCGGGACCAAACAGGTGCCTGGTTCATACAAGCCCGGGTCTTGGTATCATGGCTGGATCACTCGGTCCCAATTCCCGGTTCTGCCTGAAGAGGCCGCTAACGAGCCGCTAGCCGCCATTTAGCTTTCACTTTCCTTTTCTTGTTATTTGTGGTGCTAAATGTCAACCAACATGTTTGCTCACTAGCAAATTACTTACAATTCAAGGTCGGACTCATGGACCCGGGTCCTGGTGGTCCTGGTGGTCCACTGGCCTCATTTCCCCTTCCAACATCATGAAAGAACTACAAAATAAGACAAATACTACAATATTATGTAATACAAGTTGAGGTTTGAGTCCGAGTCGGTTAAATTGAGTCAGTGAATCGGCGAAACCCGATTCTTCGTCAAACATCTGCGAATCGTCAAAACTGAATCCTTCGGCAAGGGACTGCGACTCGATGAGCTCGAGTGAAACTAGATCCTTTGCTTATGGATCTCCTCCGTCTGTCCGTGAGTCAGTGAAACACGATTCTTGTTCGAGTGTCCGTGAGTCAGTGAAACACGATTCTTGTTCGAGTGTCCGTGAGTCAGTGAAACTCGATTCTTTTTCGAGTGTCCGTGAGTCAGTGAAACACGATTCTTTTTCGAGTGTCCGTGAGTCAGTGAAACACGATTCTTGTTCGAGTGTCCGTGAGTCAGTGAAACTTGATTCTTTTTCGAGTGTCCGTGAGTCAGTGAAACACGATTCTTCTTCAAGTGTCCGTGAGTCAGTGAAACACGATTCTTCTTCGAGTGTCCGTGAGTCAGTGAAACACGATTCTTTTTCGAGTGTCCGTGAGTCAGTGAAACACGATTCTTGTTCGAGTGTCCGTGAGTCAGTGAAACACGATTCTTGTTCGAGTGTCCGTGAGTCAGTGAAACTCGATTCTTTTTCGAGTGTCCGTGAGTCAGTGAAACACGATTCTTTTTCGAGTGTCCGTGAGTCAGTGAAACACGATTCTTGTTCGAGTGTCCGTGAGTCAGTGAAACTTGATTCTTTTTCGAGTGTCCGTGAGTCAGTGAAACACGATTCTTCTTCAAGTGTCCGTGAGTCAGTGAAACACGATTCTTCTTCGAGTGTCCGTGAGTCAGTGAAACACGATTCTTTTTCGAGTGTCCGTGAGTCAGTGAAACACGATTCTTTTTTGAGTGTCCGTGAGTCAGTGAAACACGATTCTTGTTTGAGTGTCCGTGAGTCAGTGAAACACGATTCTTCTTCGAGTGTCCGTGAGTCAGTGAAACACGATTCTTTTTCGAGTGTCCGTGAGTCAGTGAAACACGATTCTTGTTCGAGTGTCCGTGAGTCAGTGAAACTTGATTCTTTTTCGAGTGTCCGTGAGTCAGTGAAACACGATTCTTCTTCAAGTGTCCGTGAGTCAGTGAAACACGATTCTTTTTCGAGTGTCCGTGAGTCAGTGAAACACGATTCTTTTTTGAGTGTCCGTGAGTCAGTGAAACACGATTCTTGTTTGAGTGTCCGTGAGTCAGTGAAACACGATTCTTCTTCGAGTGTCCGTGAGTCAGTGAAACACGATTCTTTTTCGAGTGTCCGTGAGTCAGTGAAACTCAATTCTTTTTCGAGTGTCCGTGAGTCAGTGAAACTCAATTCTTTTTCGAGTGTCCGTGAGTCAGTGAAACACGATTCTTTGTCAAACATCTGTGAATGCTAGCCAACATGCTATGCTAGCCAACATGCTATGCTATCCTGTTATTGACCTCATGCTGACTCTCATGCTAGCCAACATGCTATGCTAGCCAACATGCTATGCTATCCTGTTATTGACCTCATGACGACTTCTCATGCTCGCCAACATGCTATGCTAGCCAACATGCTATGCTATCCTGTTATTGACCTCATGACGACTTCTCATGCTAGCCAACACGCTATGCTAGCCAACATGCTATGCTATCCTATTATTGACCTCATGACGACTTGTCATGCTAGCCAACATGCTATGCTAGCCAACATGCTATGCTATCCTGTTATTGACCTCATGACGACTTCTCATGCTAGCCAACATGCTATGCTATCCTGTTATTGACCTCATGATGACTCTCATGCTAGCCAACATGCTATGCTAGCCAACATGCTATGCTAGCCAACATGCTATGCTATTCTGTTATTGACCTCATGATGACTCTCATGCTAGCCAACATGCTATGCTAGCCAACATGCTATGCTAGCCAACATGCTATGCTATCCTGTTATTGACCTCATGACGACTTCTCATGCTCGCCAACATGCTATGCTAGCCAACATGCTATGCTAGCCAACATGCTATGCTATCCTGTTATTGACCTCATGATGACTCTCATGCTAGCCAACATGCTATGCTAGCCAACATGCTATGCTATCCTGTTATTGACCTCATGATGACTTCAACACAATCCAGTAACTAAAAGGTGAGGATTCCATCCCTAGACTTTCATCCACCGGGTTCTGGTCCAGACTCCCACAGGACAGACTGCTGTGTGTGTGTGTATGTGTGTGTGTGTGTCTGCCAGTGCTACAATAACAAGACAGCGAGGGGCCCCTGGGAGCCGTCAGGGTGGGGAGGGGGGGTGCGAGACAGTGAAGACGAGGGGACTGTTTACTTAAGTCCTCCATAGCGGGGCGGCCCGGCTGGCTGGGAGCAGAACCCAGGAGACGGATCCAATGTGTGTGTGTGTGTGTGTGTGTGTGTGGTGTGTGTGTGTGCATTGCAAAGCAAAGTGGACTCATTGCGGTTCTTCTGGTTCTCCCAGGAGATTGAACTTGTGTCCAAGTGGAAGCTTTAGTTAAATGTGTGTCATAAATGTGTGTGTGTGTGTGCTAGGATAATGAAGTCCAGGTGCTGGTCTGCTTCAAGACACCTGTCACTAATATTTAGTGCCAGAGAAAACCAGACCAGTTCTTTGCTTATTTTAACAAGGCTGACCAACCCAACCTCAGGACGTGTGTGAGTGTGTGTGTGTGTTTTGTCTGAAACGGTTTCAGGTTTAGATGAACACACGTGCCCCAGACCAGACCAGACACCTGTGCCCACGAAGCCCCTGACTGCCTTGACGCCAGCATTAGCACGGATCTGGATCCGTCTCAGCAGCAAGACCAGCATTCATTCCGTTAGGGTGACACCGGATTTGACCGCCGTCACCGTGACAGAGTACAGAACCTGCTGTGGTTCGATGGTGGAGGCCCACCTGGGCCCCCGTCTGGACCCGAGACAAAGACCTCCCTGTGTCAGTTGCTTGGAAACTTACCTTCGTCCTTCCAGGAACCAGCAGGGCCTTCACACGTCCTACACCTGGTGTCTACAGCTGCAGTGTCTGGTTCTGGTTCCAGGTTTTGGTGTCTGGTTCTGGTGTCAGGTTCTGGTGTCAGGTTCTGGTGCCGGGTTCTGGAGCCAGGTTCTGGTGACTTGTTCTGGTGTATGGTTCTGGTGACTTGTTCTGGTGCCGGGTTCTGGAGCCAGGTTCTGGTGACTTGTTCTGGTGCCAGGTTCTGGTGCCGGGTTTTGGTGTCTGGTTCTGGTGACTTGTTCTGGTGTTGGGTTGTGGTGACTTGTTCTGGTGCCGGGTTCTGGAGCCAGGTTCTGGTGACTTGTTCTGGTGTCTGGTTCTGGTGACTTGTTCTGGTGTTGAGTTTTGGTGCCGGGTTGTGGTGCCAGGTTCTAGTGTCTGGTGACAGGTTCTGGTGCCAGGTTTGTGATGCTAACGCTAGCTCATTGATGCTATCATGCCATCATCTGTTGATGCTCCAGTCTTCCAGTCTTCCTCCAGTCCCGTAAGTCAATGAAACCTGAGTCCGTACCAAGGACCTTGAGTCGTCTTCTAGCGGCCCTGAGTCGTGAACTCGAGTCTTTGTCGCGCATCTGCAAGTCGATGAAACGAGAGTTTTTTGTGCGTGTCCGTGAATCGGTGAACAAGATTCTGTGTCAAACAGCGAGTGAGTCGGTGAATCTTTGACGAGTACCCGTGAGTCAGTCAAAGGGCCACGAGTCTTCGCTGTGAGTCGGTGAGTCGAAGGGTATCATATGTGTTGAAATGATCTATTTTGAATGTTACGGATGCTAAAAGTGCTACTTCGGACCCCCCCATCCCCCGCCCCCCCCCCCCATTGTAAAGCCACGTGTCCCTTTGTTGTGTGCTCAGGATGAGGGCGGGCTCCTTGGAGACGGGCGTGGTCCTGCTGGGCCTCCTCACGCTGCTGGTGTCGGTGAGACTGCAGGTAAAACGCACTCCATGACCCCCCCCCCCCACACCCCCCCTCCCCATGTGACGCCAATGCACATTCCAGCCGTGGTCGTCGTCCATCAGTGCTGCCGATGCGTTTGAGGAATGCTTGGAAGTTGCCTGTCATCACATTCTGCTGGCGTCTCCGTTGGCCTCCTCTGATTGGCTGCCGGGCGTCTCCTTGTGTCGCACTTCCATACTTTCACTGGCGTGTGTGTGCAGGAGGAGGGCGTGGCCTCCAACAGTCTGGAGGAGGAGCTGCAGGTGACCACGTACTGGTGGGGGGAGTGGGCCAAGTGGACGGCCTGCACTCGCACCTGTGGGGGCGGAGTCAAGTCGCAGGAGCGCCACTGCCTCAAACAGAGGTCAGAACTTCCTCCTCCTCACGTGGCGGGCCTGCTTCCAGACAGGAAGTGCTTGAAGATACGCTCGTAAATTGTCAGCGTGTTCGCCACGGGTGTCCAAAGCGCATCCGGGTTTTTTTTTTTATTGGGATGGACCACATTAATATAATAATAATTATATAATAAATAATATTAATAATTTATTTAATAATAATAACATAACTTAAGAATTTAATATAATTTAATAATAATAATATATAATAATAAATAATTATTATAATTATAGTAACATATAAAAATAGAACTGGAACAGCAGAATTGGAAAAATCAAAATATCATTTTCCTAAAATAATGTTGAAATATTATGAGGGAAAATAAAGTCAAGTTGTCATTTTTGCTAAATTAGGTAATAATATTATGGGAATAAAATAATAATAATAAAATTGAATATAACAATTTAATTTAATAATAATAATTATAATAATAATTAATAAAATAAATAATAATACTAGAAAATAGTCAAATAGAAAATAGTCCAAAAATTGCAATTTTTCGGGAACAAAGTGGAAATATTGGAATATATATTATATATATATATGGAATATATAATATATATAAATATTATATGGAATATAAAGAGGAAATCAAATGTTGTTGATGAAAAACTGCAAATGTACGGCGTACACAGTACTATGTATACTATGTATACAATGTACTGCACACGGAGCAGTGATGATGATGATGATGATGGGGGTCTGTGGGGGTCTGTGTCCAAAGAAAGAAGGTTGCCGCGGGGAAGGACAACATGACGTGCACGGGAACCCCCAAGAGATACCACCTGTGCAACGCCCAGGTGAGTCCCCGCGGCCGTGGGCGGGGCCAACACCTCCATGTTTTTGTGAAAGCGCCGCCGCTGCTCCGCAGGAATGTCCCTCCAGCGGGAGGAGCTTCCGGGAGGAGCAGTGCTGGTCCTTCAACTCGCAGCTCTACAGTGGGCGGAGCTACCAGTGGAAGCCGCTGTATCCCGGTAGGAGCGCGCTAACGTCCCGACGCAAGCGGCAGAAGATCCGGGTCCCGGTAGCGTCCCTTTTGGTCCTAAACGTGTCGTCCGCCCCGCAGACGACTACGTGCACATCTCCAGTAACCCCTGCGACCTTCACTGCACCACCGCCGACGGCCAGAGGCAGCTGATGGTGGCGGCCCGCGACGGGACGTCCTGCAAGTACAGCAGCTACCGCGGCGTCTGCGTGGACGGTAAGTGTGAGGTGAGTCCACGTCCCGGCTCCGGATAACGTCCGCCGCCGCCACCCGCAGGACTGGAGCGGGGAGGAATCATTTCACTCCATCGGTGCGTCCTCCGCCCAGGGGGCCGACGCGTCTTTTTAAGCTTTTCTTCTCCTTGCTGTCGTCGCTCAGCCAATCGGATGCGATGGCGTCCTCTTCTCGCCCAACACGCTGGACAAGTGCGGGGTCTGCCAGGGCGACGGCAGCAGCTGCAGCAGAGTCACCGGAAACTTCCGCCGGGGTTCCAGCACCCTGGGTGAGTTGGGGGGGGCACTCTTTGACTTGGCAGTTCTTTGACTTGGCTCTTCTGTTTTTAAGAATCTACTGCACAAAGATCATTTATTGGACAGGTGCTCTCTTTCGCTTGTAAGGTTCTACTGCAAAAAAAGCAAACCCTGGTCAAAGATCTTGTTCTTGCTCTTCTTGAGGAGCACTCTTCTGTTTTTAAAGACAGTCCAAAAATGCTGGTCAAAGATCCTCTATATAAAGAGAGGAACCTCATGCAAAAAAAAAGAAAAACCTACTGAAAGATTATCTATTTGACAAGAGCGCTCTTCTGTTTTATAGGTCCTACTGCATTAAAGAAACATGCTTGTCAAAGATCCTCTATATCACAGGAGCACTCTGTTTTTAAACATCTATTGTAAAAAAAAAAGTCTAGTCAAAGATTGTCTATATGACAGTAGCATGCTTCTGTTTCGAAGGACCTAATGTAAAATATAAGCTGGTCAAAGATCCTCTATATCACAAGAGAAATCCGTTTTTAAGTACCTGGTGCCCTAGTTAAAGATCCTCTATTTGACAGAAGCACTTTTCTGTTTGTCTACTGCAAACAATGATGCTGGTCAAAGATCATCTATTTGACAGAGTGATCTGTTGTTTATAAAACCCTACAGCAACAAATGCCCTCTCTTTTTATGGAGCAGGTGAAACAAACCAGAAACCCCCCAGTCAAAGATTCTCTATATGACAGATGCGCTCTGAGGTTTTAGGATACCGGGCTACCGAGTCTACTTTGTTCTCTGCTGACTCGGACTGGCCTAGCAGGTCGCCCCAAATCCAGTCTGGTCACGCTCGGCTCCTCTTCCTGCCCGCCAGGTTACTCGTTCATCACGCAAATCCCAGAAGGATCATGGGACATCCAGATCATCGAGAGGAAGAAGTCAGCCGACGTTTTAGGTGCTTGGCTCTCCCAGCATGCAACCCGGCCTCTCATGACCACGCCCCCACGTCCCACCTTTACCTTTGTGTCCTTCCAGCTGTCACGGACCAGGCCGGGAACTTCTTCTTCAACGGCGCCTACAAGGTGGACAGCCCGCAGAACTTCCATGTGGCGGGAACCGTCTTCAAGTACCGGCGCCCCATGGACGTGTACGAGACCGGCATCGAGTACATCGTGGCCAAAGGGCCCATCGACCAGGCCGTCAACATCCTGGTACGCCGCCGCCGCCGGTGCCGATGCTGTCCATCACGAATGCCACACCCGCTTTAAACGTGACTCGTGTCCCAGGTCTGGAACCAGAACGGTCGCACGCCGTACATTGCGTACGAGTACACTGTCCTGCGAGACTCCCTGCCGCCCGTCCCACCTCCGCCCATCTACACCGGGTCCGACACCTCGGCTGGGGAGGTGTCTGTGGAAGCGGGGAGCCTGCTGGCCCCCAACAGCAGCCGCTACGATCAGGCGCCCCCTAGCGGTCCACTGGAGGCGGGGGCGGGCTTGGTACGGCCGGGCCAGGAGACAAACGAGGTCTACGAGGAGACGGCGGCCATCGACTGCAACCGGGACGGAGCGGCCGACTCCACATTGTCAGGTAGGGACAGTATGGAGGACTCTGGGGGCGGGCCGGACATCATACGCCCTTCAGACTCGGCTTGGCAAACCTGGTCCCAAATGGCATCCGCCGGGTGCTGAGGCCATGACACCACCATGCGGCCAGTGAGGACGTGTAGGCCGGTCATGTGACCGAATGCAAACGTTGTCTTTATCGGTCCTTTCCGTCCTCGTCTTCGTCCTCTAGAGGGAAACAGCAGCCATACAGGAAGCACCGCCAACCCCGCCCCCGTTGCCAGGCCCTTGAATCCCAAAGCGGACTCCCCAAACCTCATTTGGAGGGTCCTGCTGGAAGGCCGACTCGGCCCGGATGATCTGCTCATCAACATCTCCAGCAATCAGCTTCTGACCCAGGAAGACGGATCCTTCTTCTCGGCCAAGGTGGACCCGGCCGGTCTGGAGCCAGACGGCCCCTTTGGGCCGAACCGCACCATGGAGTTCACGCTGGGTCGCAAACGCAATGACAGCGGGGACGGGTTCTACCAGAACAAGACCCTGCAGAGGAGCAACAGAACCAGGTTGTGTCACGGCCGTGTTCTGCTTCGTCACCTGATATGACACCCAGGTCTGGTTCTGGTTCACAGGGGGAATCCCAGGCTCTACCAGAAGAACCTGAAGCTGAGTCCGGCAGACATGTACCGCTGGAAGTTGTCCTCCCAGGAACCGTGCAGCATGACCTGCTCCATCGGTACCAACACACCCTGGCAGTCCACCCGGACCGGCACCGTCACCACGCTTCCCGCTCATGTCTTCCAGGCGTGTCCAAGTCCTTTGTCACGTGTGTCCGCTACGACGGCGTCGAGGTGCATGACATGTACTGCGATGCGCTGACCCGACCGGAACCGGTCCACGACTTCTGCATAGGACGGGAATGCCAGCCCAGGTACCGTCGCACATCCTCACACGGCAGAGCAAACCCAGACTCGAGTGGACGGTCCCGGTCTCTCAGGTGGGAGGCCAGCAGCTGGAGCGAGTGCTCGCGGACCTGCGGGGACGGGTTCCAGTTCCGGCAGGTCCGCTGCTGGAAGATGCTGTCGCCGGGCCTGGACAGCTCCGTCTACAGCGACCTCTGTACCGTGGCTGACCTGGAGAGACCCGTGGAGAGGCGGGCCTGCAAGAGCCCCGCCTGCGGCCCACAGTGGGAGGTGGCCGAGTGGACGGAGGTATGTCACCTTATGAACCTTGCTGGGATTCAAACGTCCTTCAAAGCGTCGTTGTCCTCCCGCAGTGCTCGGCGAAATGTGGCCGAAGAGATCAGGTGACCCGCGATGTCCGCTGCTCCGATGAAGACAGGCCGTGCGACCCGACGACCCAACCCCCGAATGTCAAGAACTGCACGGGTCCGCCCTGCGAACGCCACTGGACCATGTCGGAGTGGGGACCAGTAAGTGGCAGTGAGATCACGGTTCCTAAGACCGGAAGGGACCGTTGAAGACCGTGTACCCTTCCTGTGCAGTGCTCAGGTCCCTGCGCCCAGGGCAGGATGGTGCGTCACGTGTACTGCAAGGCCCCGGAGGGTCGGGTGGTGCCTGAGGACCAGTGTTCCGTGGACGAGAAGCCCCTGGCCATACACCCGTGCGGCGAGAGGGACTGCGCCCCCCACTGGCTAAGTCAGGACTGGGACAAGGTGATGTCCCTGCAGGACTGGATGCAGGAACGTTAGATGTTCTACTGAAGATCATGGCTTTTTACTCGTTGCAATGGCGTCTGTCTTCAGTGCAACACCACGTGCGGCCGCGGCGTCAAGCGGAGGATCGTCCAGTGCGTCGGCATCAGCGACGGCAAGTTCCAGATCTTTGACGACGAGGCGTGCGGCGCCGGAGAGAAGCCCGAGGATGAAAACACCTGCTTTGAGAGGCCGTGCTTCAAGTGGTACGCCACGCCCTGGTCCGAGGTCAGCTGATCTGTGTAATGTGTGTAACGCCGTGTGACATCCGTGTGACATCCGTGTGACATCCGTGTGACCAGTGCACAAAGACGTGCGGCGTGGGCGTGAGGATGCGTGACGTCAAGTGCTACCAGGAGCGCGAGCTGGTCCGAGGCTGCGACCCGCTGACCAAGCCCGTGTCCAAACAGACGTGCAGTCTTCAGCCGTGCCCCACCGAGCCGCCGGGTGAGTCAGCGCCGGTCCAGTCCGGTCCGGTCCCGGCCCACCTGCCGTCTAACTCCCTTCCCGTTTTGCGTCCAGACGAGAGCTGCCAGGACCGGCCCACCACCAACTGCGTGCTGGCGCTGAAGGTCAACCTGTGCGGTCACTGGTACTACAGCAAGGCCTGCTGCCACTCCTGCCGCGCCATCCGACCGCCCCCGCCCTAGTCCCCGACACCCCTGCACCACTCCGACTCGTGGGGCGGTGCCGAGTCTTTCGTCGGGTCGCCCGAGTTCGAACGTCGACCTCGTCAAAGACGGCTAAAAGTATCAGCGCCGTGGTCGGGGCGACCCCCGGACACTGACGGGCCCCCCAGCGTGTCTCCTGCTGGGGATGACGATGATGATCGTGATGAAGAATGAGGAAGTCCGACATTGGAGTATTATTTAATGACGACAGGAAGTGGAATGTGCACGGAAGCGTATTTATTCGTCACAGCACATTTTGCATGTATCGCGACCTCCCGATGCGTCCGCATTGGGCCAAACCACGACTGACCGAGGGGGGGCATGACCGTTCCTGACACTTGAAATGTATTCAGACGCACGCGTGCACGCCCCGCGTTGGCCTTTGTGGTGTACGTCTTTATAGAACTGATACCTCTTTGTGCAAAAGGATGGTCCATAATAAAGACAACCAAGGAGCTGGCCTGGTCTCAGCTGGTGTTTGAACCCTGCGTGTCGTTCCCATGTTCCCATGCACAGCCCTTTGGTTCACGTCAAGGACAAACACGCACCCACAAGGGCAGACCAGGCTTTCGGTCACAAACGTCTCCAAATAATACTACATTGATTGATATATATATATTTTTTTATGTCTGTTTCACCGTCTTAGGATATAATTACAAATCTTTGAATATTTATACATATAAAATATGACATCATTAATATTTCAGTAATATCCGATATCACTGAAATATTAGCAAGCTTTTGACACCATATCAGCGATGTCACAGAAATATTAGTGAGATATCTGTCAAATTTTGTCATGATATCAGTGATGTCAAAGTCTTACTAATATTTCAGTGATATCAAATTGTACTGATATCTCACTATTACAGTGATATCACTGATACTGTGTCAAAATTTGACTGATATCTCACTAATATGTCTGTGACATCGCTGATATCGGATATTACTGAAATATTAATGATGTGATATTTTATATGTATCTCACGGCCATCAGCGATATCACTGAAATAGTGAGATATCAGTACAATTGTGACACAATATCAGTGATATCACTGAAATACGAGTGTATATGATCAGTGGTGTCACTGATATTGTGTCATAATTGTACTGATATCTCACTAGTTCAGTGATATCATTCAAAATCTCATGAATATCCTACTCATACTGCAGTGATATCACTGATATCGTGTCACAATTGTACTGATATCTCTCTATTTCAGTGATATCATATCATGTCAAAACCTCACAAATATCTCACTTGTATTTCAGTGATATCACTGATATCGTGTCACAATTGATCGCTCACTATTTCAGTGATATCACTGATATCATGTCAAAATCTTACTAATATCTCAGTGATATGTCAAAACCTCATGAATATGTCACTCGTATTTCAGTGATATCACTGCTATCGTGTCACAATTGTACTGATACCTCACTATTTCAGTGATATCACTGATACCATGTCAAAATTTTACTGATATCTCACTAATATTTCACTGACATCGCTGAAATCCTGTCAAAATCTTACTACTATTTCAGTGATATCATTGATATCGTGGCAAATTTTACTGATATCCCACTGATATTTCAGTGATATCAGTGATCTCTTGTCAAAATGTGACTTATATTTCAATGATACAGCTGAAATCCTGTCAAAATCTTACTAATATTTCAGTGATATCATTGATAGCATTTAAAATTTGACTGACATCTTACTAATATTTCAATGACAAAATATTAGTAATATTTCAATGGTGTCACTGATCGTGTCATTTTTTGCAAATATTTCACAACTATTTCAGTTCAGTGATATCACATCAAAAACCTTACTGATATTTCACTAATATTTCAGTGATATTTCTGATACGTGTCATTTTTGTTACTGATATCGTACTACTATTTCAGCGATATCACTGATATCGTGTCAAAATCTTTCTTACGTCTCGCTTATACTTTGGTGATATCACTGCTATTGTGTCAAAATGTTATAAATATTTCAGCAATGTTACTGATATGTCAAAATCTTAGTCATATTTCAGTGATACCGTATCACTAATGGTACAAATATTTTATTGATATCACTGAAATATTAATGAGGTGTTGGTAAGACTTTGACCAAGCTATCAGAAGCTAGCGGAGAGCATGTCGATACACTAATCTAATGACTATATCAGTGATATCAGTCATGTCTTGTTGATACAGTAATCTTTGTAAGACTGTATTATAGTGATATCATTGATATCTTCCCAAAGGCTTCAAACCATTTCAGTGATATCACTTATAGTATATTGCCAACATGTCAGCGATATCACTGATACTGCGCCAAAAGCTTACCAGTATATTGTGGATATCTTGGCAAATATGTATTGGATGTATTCATGTATCATATATTAATTGAATTAAATGTATTGAATACTTAACGAATTGAATAAATGATTAGTGAAGTAAAAAGAAAGTGAAATTGTGGTGGGAAGAATAGGAAGAAATCAAAAAGGTTGTGCTCGGTGAGATAGAGGATGAAGCAAGAAGAACACAAAGTGTATCCAACATGGCCGCAGCCTTGCCCCGCCTACAAGCCCTCGGTGTCGTTTGTCACCTTGTCTGCCGTCCGGTGGCTCGGAGCGCCTCGGAGCGCCTCGCTACACGTCGGTGCTGACACTGCGCGTGACCGTCTCCCGCGCGGCGGCCGAGCGGATGAGGTCCAGCTTGTGGTAGAAGCCGGCCAGGTCCGAGGGCCCCTCCGGGTCCTGGTGCACGCTGCGGTAGCCCGCCCGCCGCCCGCCGTTGCACAGCCTCTCCGGGTGCTGCAGGTAGAAGGGCAGCGTGCAGCGGGCGCACGACGGGCAGAAGGCGTGCGACCGGTGACACCTGCGCAGCGGCGGTGGCGGCGGCGGCGGCGAGTAGCTGCCGGGTCCGTTGGCCTCGGTGAGGAAGGTGGGCGGGTACGTCTCCGTCTCGTCGCTGTAACGCTCCGGGGTCGGCGGCGTCGGAGGAGCCGACAGAGCCAGGGGGTGGGAAGGCGACATGGTGGACAGTTCCGGTTCTTCCTCCTCCCCCTTCTCGGACTCCTCCCTCTTGCAGCAGTAATACTGTGGAGGGGCGGGGCGACAGTTGCACAGTTGGTGTGGTGCTACGCTCGGTGTGACACGCAAGATGGCTGCCCACGTACCTGCAACCTACATAAGCACAGCACGGCCACGATGGTCAGTAGGATGACGGCGGCCAGAATTCCTCCTGCGATGACCACTGTCCCGGCTGACATTCGAAATGCTCTCCATCAACAGTCTGGGGGGGGGGGGGGGGAGAAAGACAACATTCCCTCAGGAAGTGCTTAGCTGTTTTGCTAGCATTAGCCATTTAGCATGGAACTACCACAACGATGCACATTAGCGCTCCAAGTCATCACATCTTACCTTGATGGGTTCCCACATAATATCAGCATACAGCCCTCTTTGTATTGGAGAATGGTAGGATGGTGCGTTCAATGACCGTCAAATAAAGTAGGACAAATCGCAACTCGCATTAAACACACACATATATATATACATCTATACTGTATGTCACTGGTATCTTACCAAAATCTTACTGATAATCTTACTGGAGATCGCTGTCATTTCTGCGATATCACTGATACCATGTCCATACTTAAATATTACTAATATCGCAATCAAATATTATAGATATCATGGCTATCTTGTCAAAACCTTGCTAATATCTGACTATAATTCAGCGATATCACTGACATATTGGCAAAATCTCAGTTATATTTCAGTGATATCAACAATATCTTGCCAAAATCTCAATACTATATTGGTGATACCATGTCAAAATGTAATATCTGCCTATTTGAATGATATCACTGTCACATCTTAGGAATATCTGATGAATATTTCATTGTAATTGTTGATATATTGTCAAAATCGTACCAATATCTCACATGTACTTTAGTCATACCTTGAAAAAAAATGTCACTTATAACTTTGTGATATCATGTGATATCATAACATTTAGTGATATTACTGATATCATGCCAGAATCTTCCTTATATTGCACTAATATTTCAGTGATATGAGTAATATCTTGTCAACATCTTGCCATATCTCACTAATAGTTTAGTGATATCACTGATATCATGCCAGAATCTTGCTTATATATTGCACAAATATTTCAGTGATATCTTGCCATAGCTCACTAATATTTTAGTGATATCACTGATATCATGCCAGAATCTTCCTTATATTGCACTAATATTTCAGTGATATCAGTGATATCTTGTCAACATCTTGCCATATCTCATTAATATTTTAGTGATATCACTGATACCATGCCAGAATCTTGCTTATATTGCAGTAATATTTCAGTGATATTATTGATATCTTGTCGACATCTTGCCATATCTCATGAATAGTTTAGTGATATCACTGATATCATGCCAGAATTTTGCTGATCTATTATTAATAGTTTTGTCATATTTGGTCATATTTCAGTGATACTGTATCATTGATATCGTGTTGATACACTAAGCTTGCCAAAATGTCACTAATATTTCAGTGATATCACGGATGTCTCGCCAACGTCTTACTAATATGTCACTAAATGTCAGTGATATCGCCGGTATCGCATCGTTACAGTAATCATACAAATATATCGATATCGCGACTATTTTATTGATATCGCAGGTATCTTGCCAAAATTTTGCAAATATTGCACTAAAATTTCCCTGATATCACTGATATCACTGATATCGTGCCGACGTCTCTGAAATATTGCGCAATATCTGAGTCATCATCATCATGGAACCAGATGTTGACGTTACTTAGAAGCTTCCGTGAGGTTCCAGTGAGAACATGCGCTAGCATACGTCAGGTTGTGCTGTGGTCTCCCCCCCCCGTAGAACCATCTTGACCCAAGTCCACCAAAAGTGCCCAGAGTCTCTTACCCTGCATCACACGCGTGCCGGGCTCCTCCTGGCGTCCTGGTTGGAGCTCCCGGGTTCCCTCTGCGGTTCCTGCTTGGTTCTCAGTGCACGCACACGCCGGAGGGTGCATGTGCGGTCTTTACGCAGCTGGAGCCCCCCCCAAAAAAGTCAGCGGTCCGAGGAGCATTCCCACTGGCAGGGCAGTCCGGTCCCCGGTAGCTCCTGAAGACCACCAGGCGCTCTGGCTCTGCAAAGACAGAAGCGCTCCTGCCCGCTGAGGCGCGTTCACGTGCGAGGATGCGCTCGCGTGCGTCACGAGCTGAGAGAGGAGGCTCGTCCACCTTCCTCATCTTCCTCATCTTCCTCATCCTCTCGCCGTCGCCAGCTTTCATGACCTTCTCACTCCAAAGTTGGAGCGTTCATGGTGACGCTGATTGGGGACGCAGTCAACACGTTCCTCAGCGGGGGAACCAGAGTAAGCAGGCATTGTTAGGTTTTAGGTGCTATTGTGGGTTCTTGCCTTCTTCCCGTCCCTCCGGCGGCTTAAAAAAAAAAAGAAAAAGCAGTCAGAGAAGGAAAATATTTCAGAGCGTGAATAATTTAGAGCTAAAAGCGGGCCGAGATTTCAGTGTATTGTGGAGAACCTCGGCGTGGAATATTGATGAGAACTCTCTTTTCCTGACACTCACGGCCACAAAGTGAAGGCAACACACAAACGCCGTTATCTCACCGCACGGCTCCCACCACGCGGGAGGTTCTAGAGTCCAGGTCCTGCGGGTGAAAACGCTCTAGCTTCAAGACTGGGTTCTAGAGGCGGCCACATTCCGGGTTCTACTACTTCCACAGTTAAGCAACTCTGGTTCTAGAGCCAGTGACACCCCGAATTATGACTGTACGGTCTGGACCCGGGTTCTCACCGCGTGGAGTGTTGACCCTTTAGTTCAAAGGCTGACGCCATTTTGGATTCTAGAGCCAGTGAGACTGTGGGTGCTAACTGGAGCTGTAGATTCTACAGCGAGGTTCTGGACTCCACCGAGGTTCTAACCGCAACCAAAATGCATGGTGTAAAATTGGGTTCTAAAGTTGTTTTGTCGTTTTGTAACTCAAAACTGAAATGTAGGTTCTACAGCTGGGTTCCAGAGTTGACTCTAGATTATAACCCTGACTAAAATGTAAGTTCAAAAGCTGGGTTCTGGATTCAACCCTACGTTAGAACCCTGACCAAAATGTAGGTTCTCCAGCTGGCTTCTGGGTTTAACCTGAGGTTACAACCCTGACCAAAATGTAGGTTCTACAGCTGCATTCTGGGTTTAACCTGAGGTTAGAACCCTGACCAAAATGTAGGTTCTCCAGCTGGCTTCTGGGTTTAACCTGAGGTTACAACCCTGACCAAAATGTAGGTTCTACAGCTGCGTTCTGGGTTTAACCTGAGGTTACAACCCTGACCAAAATGTAGGTTCTACAGCTGCGTTCTGGGTTTAACCTGAGGTTAGAACCCTGACCAAAATGTAGGTTCTACAGCTGCGTTCTGGGTTTAACCTGAGGTTAGAACCCTGACCAAAATGTAGGTTCTACAGCTGCGTTCTGGGTTTAACCTGAGGTTAGAACCCTGACCAAAATGTAGGTTCTACAGCTGAGTCCTGGAGTTGACCCTAAGGTCTAAGTCCGGGAAAAGTGGAAGTTGTACAATAGTGATCCTGGACCTCGGTTCTAACCCCGACCCAAGTGCATGGTGCAGAGCTTGTGGGTTCTCGTGCTGACCCTACTATAGTTGAAAGGCTCACGGTGGGTTGTGATGGGTTCTGAGGGTTCTAAGCCCAGACAAAGCGGTGTGTGTTTACACTTGTGTTGTACTTCCTGAACGTGTCGTGTCGGCTCCAAGAGAACGTTAAATGAGGCGGACGAAGGTGCCGAGAAAACATTTGTTCCGCTCCGGTTGAGCCTTCAACCCCCGTCTGCGGCTCGGTATCGCTGACGGGGCGACAAGCCGTCCAAGGAACGTGGACACGGAGCTGGGACGTTCCCCACTTCCTGTGTGGTGTTCACCGAGGCGGACGCGGGAGAACCCCGTGGAGCAGACATCTTGGTCGGGTGCTCTCTTACAGGCAGAGATGATTGATTATTGATCAGAGAAAGTGTGTCAAGATGATGGGAGACGTGCGCCTGGAGAAGAGGCTGGTGAATAATGAAAGATCTCCATTTGAAGGCTGGACCCCCCCCACACACACACCCGCCCCCCCAACACTCTGACCCCACTTTTTTCCAAAAGGCTTTTTCAAAGAATATCGCGTCTCGTCTCCAGTGGAGCGCACCGAGAGCATCCCGGCGTGAGGAGGCTTTTATTGGCCTGAGAGCCTAACGGCGCCCGACACGCCTCACAAACGCCCCCGCCCGGGGGCCGCATCTTCTCCCGCTTTGGTCCAAAGTCACATGTCAAAGACATCCAGGTCACATGTCCGAGTCTTCTTGGCAGGAAGTTTAGCGGTGCCTTTGCTCCAAAGACGTCCCGTGTCATGCTAATTGTATGCTAATGGCCTCATGAATATTCAGCGACGTCTGTTAGCATATTGTTGGGGAAATGAGCATGGCCGCTGACACAGGGTGGGGGGGGGCGGCATTCATTACTCCCTGGGACCGCTCAGGGTCGCGTCAGGACCCCCTCCTCCATCAAGGCTGAAGACACACAAGGACAAGCCGACCACCGCTACCCAAGATGGGGGCGACTGCGGGTGGTAAGTTCCGACCCGGCATCTTCCTGACACGGCCCCCGTTGGGGGGTGGCGGTCAGATTCTAAAGCCCAAATTAGCTTGAATTTTCCGAGAATAAACTCATACTATTAGAGTAAAGTTGAAATACGAAGCAACGGGCTAGCTTCAGGTGCCCTAGAGAGATGGTACGGTGGTGGGGGGGCGGGGGGCGGGGGGCGGGGGTCGGAGCGCTGTCGTGAGATGCCAGGTGACGTGAAGCTCACCGTGCGGAAGCTGCTGCATTTTTCATTGGAGGCGGCAGCCCGGCTCCTCGGATACGACGGCTGACTCTCGGCCTGGCAGGGGATGTAAAGTGGATGATTCACCTCCGCCATCTTGGAAGTCAAGCGTTCACGCGCCCGCTAGACTGACAAGGAGATTCAACTTGAGGACGTGATCGGACATATTTGCAAAGATTGTCATATGTCCACCAGCTATCAATAATTAGCGACAAGGCAAAGCATTAGCCTCAATATTAGCATACTTTTTGGCGTCATTCTGGCCATTATTGTTAGCGTTAGCATTATTTTTAGCATTTTTATTAGCACTGATACTAGCATTATGTGAGCATTAGCATTGATGTTAGCATTTGTAACAAATTATTAACATTGATATAGCATTATTATGATTTGCAATAATATTATTTTAGCTTTGTTATCATTAGCATTATTTTTATCATTATCAGCATTGATGTTGACATTATTTTTAGCATTATCATGAGCCTCAATATTAGCATACTTTTTGGCGTCATTATTATTAGTGTTAGCATTATTTTTTAGCATTTTAAGTAGCACTGATACCAGCATTATGTGAGCATTAGAATTGATGTTAGCATTTTTAACATTGATATGGCATTATTATGATTTATAATATTATTATTTTAGCATTATCATTAGCATTATTTTTATCATTAGTAGCATGGATATTAACATTATTTTTAGCATTATCATTACCCTCAATATTAGCATACATTTTGGCGTCATTATTGTTAGCATTAGCATTATTTTTAGCATTTTTATTAGCACTGATACTAACATTATGTGAGCATTAGCACTGATGTTAGCATTTTTAACGCAATATTATTAACATTACTATGGCGTTATTCTCATTTGCAATAATAATATTATTTTAGCATTGTTATCATTATTATTATCATAATCAGCATTGATATTAACATTATTTTTAGCATTATCATTAGCCTCAATATTATACTTTCCAGTATTATTACTAGAATCATTCTTAGCATCATTGTTAGCATGAATATTAGCTCTACAATATTATTCATTTTTATTTACAAAGATATTATCATTATTACTAGCATCATTTGGAGCATAATTGTTAGCGTTAATATTAGCTCTATTTTTACAGACAATATTAATCACATTTTTATTTACAATATTAGCATTATTTCTAGCATTGATCCGAGCATGATGTTTATATATATTATAGCATTCCTTTTATAATTACTATAACCAATGTTAGCACTATTGTTGGCATGATTAGCATGATTAGCATGGTCACTGTTGTTTGTCACTCCAAGAGGCAGAGAGTAAAATGTGAGGCTGCTGGACTCGATGGACTATTCTGGGCAGAAAGCAAAGTGAAAGCGACGCTTTGTTTGATCAATGTTTTATGTGGACGAGGACGAGGACGAGGACGAGTACGAGGACGGCGGGTCAAAGTCAAGCCTGAGGAGAAGAGTACATATTGGTTGCCGCTGCTGCTGGAGGTCCACAGCCGACCCGTTTGGACGAGCGGTGAGTGCGTCTGCCGGTTAGCGTTAGCCGTCCTCAAACATTCCTTGGTGTCTCTGCGTCTTTAGGACAAGATACGATGACGTCATCCTTCCTGCTGCTGCTTCTTCTTACTCTGCCGACCCTGACCTGGGCCCGGCCTCCAGGCTGCGAGGACCTGGACTCGTCCTCCTCGGACTTTCCAGGTGCGTTGAAGCCGATCGGGAAGAATGTCCCCTCAGTTGTCTTCTTCCTGGTGGCCAGATGGGTGCAGCTGATGGACCTGCATGTGTCTCTTTGTGTTTGATTCCAAGGTACGCATGCGTTCAAGTATTCCAAGTGTGCTACATCCAGATTTTTCACCTGGTTGGATCAACAGTTAGACCTGCTGGACAGCAGCTGTAGGTGGACCAAATCACTGTGGTTCCATTACTACTGATGGGTGTCTTTCATGTGAGTGGATTTGATGTCCCTCCCACAGTGGTCACTCTAGATCCAGCTCTGGAGAACCGACAGCCCGAAAGACAACCGCCCAAAAAACCCAATAAAGAGCTTCCTCCATCTTTGAGGAGCAATATAGCCAAATCTCAATCTTTCAATTTTGACGAAAGCAACCTGGAGTGGAAGACAACGTATGGGGACATCCTCCAGGGGGCGGTGTCCATCTACAACAGCTACTATAAACGTGTGGACTACATCTGCAAAGTGGGCTGCGATGCCGGCTACTACAATCCGCAGATCAGCGACGTCTGCAACTTCAACGGGTACGGGGCGTCGCCATTTGAGATGCTGGTCAACAAAGACCACTTTGAGGTTCTGCTGTGGAAACCAGGCTCCTACGGTTCTGTGACCCCGACTTCTATTAAGACCTGCCAGAATGAAGACATTTACGTTGGTAAGAACCAGTACGGTTTGGGGAACGTGAAGGTCAGTGATCAGGCCTTCTACCTTGCCTGGGGGGGCACAGAGTACTGGTACCGTGACTATCAGGTCCTGGAGGTGGAGAAAGATGTAAGAAAGGAGGACTTGATGGACATCCAGTACCACACAGACGGCATCGCTCCCATAGAGTATCCTCCTGAGATCTTGAACAAGGATACGGTCGACAACAAAAACTGCCAGATCATCAAACGTACGTCCACGCTTTCAAAGAGCATCTCCAGGTCCAGCAAGTGGGACACCACCTTCACCTTCACGGCAGGAGTCGGCACCACAATCAAAACCAAAATCCCCTTCATTGTTGAAGGAAAGATCCAGTTTCGGGTTTCTGCAAGCTACAAGTTGGTGAAAGGGACCACTCTTACCGAGACCACCACCCACTCTCTCTCCGTGGACACCGTGGTCCCGATCGGCCACTCGTGTACCATCACCATGCAGGGCAAGAAGTACGGCCTGGACATCCCGTACACGGCGCGCCTCAAACGCACCTACAGCACCGGCGAGACCACGTGGACCAGCATCACCGGCACCTACAGGAGCGTCCAGGTCTCGGAAGTCCAGGCTGTGGTGGACCGCTGTCAGCCTCTACCCGACGTCAAGCCTTGCTAGGACGCCACGCGCCACTCGTACGTCGCTTTCGTGTCCCGACTGCAATAAAACCAATCGAGACAAACCATTGGTTCATGTGTTGGCTTATTGACTCCTGACGCCAGACAGGAAGTGGCGTTATTGTCCCAGGAAGGACGCCTAAAACAATAAAGTTGAGTTTGACTAATTGGTTGATGTCCAGCATCCTGAACGTCACAGGAGTCTGTTTGAGTTGCACTGGTGGATGTTTTATGTGGAGGAGGAGGGGTCAAAGTCCACTACGGACGGAAAAGTACATATGGGTACTGCTGCCAAGTCCACAGCTGGTCCAGTCTGGACTGGTTTTGTTTAGCCTCACACGTTCATAGTCTCTTTTAGGATGAGCTAAAATGGAGCTGTCGGTTCTGTTGCTGCTGACTCTGCCGGTTCTGACCTCGACCCGGTCTCCGAGCTGCAAGAACCAAGACTCATCCGCCTCTGACATGCCAGGTTGGTTCCAGCAGAGTTTAAAGTTTTAGTCTTCAAATGTCTTCTGGTCATAAGATCAGGACAGGACAGCTGATGGATAACAATCTGTCTTTTTGGGTTTGATTCCTGTTTTCCTCATACGGCGCTCGCTCCAGATCCAGCTCTGGAGAACCAACACCCAGACATAGCACCCGTTAAAAAGTCTTGTAAGCTTCCTCCATCATTGAGGAGAAATATGTCCGACTCTGAATCCTTCCACTTTGATGAAAGCAACCTGGAGTGGAAGACCACGTCTGGGGACATCCTCCAGGGGGCGGTGTCCATCTACAACAGCTACTCTAAACGTGTGGACTACATCTGCAAAGTGGGTTGCAATGCGGGCTACTACAACCCCGAGAGCGGTAGCTACTGCACCTTCTCCTACAACGGCAACGGGTACAGCGAGTCGCCATTTGAGATGCTGGTCAACAAAGACCACTTTGAGGTTCTGCTGTGGAAACCAGGCTCCTACGGTTCTGTGACCCCGTCTTCTATTAAGACCTGCCAGAATGAAGACCTATACGTTGGTAAGAACCAGTACGGTTTGGGGAAAGTGAAGGTCAGTGATCAGGCCTTCTACCTTGCCTGGGGGGGCACGGAGTACTGGTACCGTGACTATCAGGTCCTGGAGGTGGAGAAAGATGTAAGAAAGGAGGACTTGATGGACATCCAGTACCACACAGACGGCATCACTCCCTCAGAGTATCCTCCTGAGATCTTGAACCAGGACACGGTCTTCAATTACAACTGCCAGATCATCAAACGTACGTCCACGCTTTCAAAGAGCATCTCCAGGTCCAGCAAGTGGGACACCACCTTCGCCTTCACGGCAGGACTCGGCACCACAATCCAAACCGGAATCCCCTTCATTGCTGAAGGAAAGATCCAGTTTCGGGTTTCTGCAAGCTACAAGTTGGTGAAAGGGACCACTCTTACCGAGACCACCACCCACTCTCTCTCCGTGGACACCGTGGTCCCGATCGGCCACTCGTGTACCATCACCATGCAGGGCAAGAAGTACGGCCTGGACATCCCGTACACGGCGCGCCTCAAACGCACCTACAGCACCGGCGAGACCACGTGGACCAGCGTCACCGGCACCTACAGGAGCGTCCAGGTCTCGGAAGTCCAGGCTGTGGTGGACCGCTGTCAGCCTCTACCCGACGCCAAGCCTTGCTAGGACGCCACGCGCCACTCGTACGTCGCTTTCGTGTCCCGACTGCAATAAAACCAATCGAGACAAACCATTGGTTCATGTGTTGGCTTATTGACTCCTGGCACGCACACCAGACAGGAAGTGGGTTTGTGTACGGTCTGGGGGGGGTGGATTAGTTGCAGTCCCGTCATTCAGTGGTCATTTGATACAGATCCAGTAAAGTAGGCTAATGAATGCTAATGAAAGCCAATCACGGTGTATCCTTGAGCCTGGTTGTCATGCTAACGCAAATGGCGGGCAGTGTGCTTGCCCCCTGCTGGCCGCTAATGTGTCATCAACGCAGACCACCAGGGGGGCGGTCATCCATTCTTCACCCATTTGGCAGGACTGGAGTTTGTTTGAGCTGCACTGATCAATGTTTAATTTGGAGGAGAAGGGGTCAAAGTCAAGCCCCCAGAGGAAGGGACATATTGGTGACCACTGCTACGTCGACGCCACTCGGACTGGAGGTGAGTGCGTCTCCATGATGTCTGTAGTCTGAAGTCCTGAAATAAAGTTTTTCTTCCACAGATGGAGGTGCAGGTTTTGTTGCTGCTGGCCCTGACAGCTCCGACTATTGCTCGGCGTCCAGGTTGCGATGAACCCCGTAAGTCCCGACAAGTCGCTTATTGGTTTCGTGCCGTTTGTCTTTCAATCCAAGGACTAGAAATCTCCACGATTTGCAAGAGAGGATAGGTTTTCATGTAGGACAGTTTTCACATCTTGCCCCTGCTGGGTTTTGTGTGTTTCCACCTACACAGTACCGGTGCTGGACCCGGCTCTCAGGAACGTAGATCTAGACCCGTCAGTTCCCTCGCCCCATCAGGCGTATCCTGTAACCGCGGACATGGCCAAAGCCATGGGCTCATCGTTGTCCGCCGACTTTCACGGAACCAACCTGATGTGGGAGCAGTGGACGGGGTCGACCCCCAAATACACTGTGTCCATCTACAACGGGTACATGAGTCGTTGGGACTACGTGTGCAAATACCAGTGCTCGGCGGGGTACTACAACCCGGACGTGGGCGCGTACTGCGTTTTCCCTTACGGCGGCAAAGCTCTACAGGCAAACGACTTCCAGGTGCTGGTCAACAAGGACAATTTTGAGATTCTGGAGTGGAAGGAAGGCGCCTACGGTTCGGTGGCCTGGAATGCGGTAAAGACGTGTGAGGATGATGACGTATATGTGGGCAAGAACCAGTACGGTCTGGGGAAGGTGGTGGTCAGTCATCGAGTCTTCTACTTGCCCTACAACGGATGGGAGTACAGTTACGACAAACCGTACCAGTTCCTGATCGTCCACGAGGACGTGCTGAGCGAGCACTTGACCACCGTGAGGTACCACACAGAGGGCGTCCCGGTGGTGGCGCACCCCCCTGAAATGTTGAAGAACAACACCGTCTCCAATTCAGCTTGCGATGACGCCGTGGTCTCAGACACTCTGACCGAGACCTCCAAGCTGGACCACAAGTGGGAAAACAACTACAGCCTCTCGTTGGCCGGGACCACCAGCATCACCACCAAGATCCCCTTCATCACGTCAGCCGGCATTCAGTTCAGCGTGGAGACCACCGTGATGTTCACCACGGGGACCACCTACAGCGAGACCACCTCGCACGCCATCAAGGTGCAAACCCCCGTCCCGGCCGGCCACATGTGCGTCATCCACATGGTCGGCAAGAGATACGGAGCCGACGTCCCGTACACCGCGGACCTGAAACGCACCTACAGAAACGGCGAGACCAAGTGGACCACCATCACCGGGACCTACAAGAGCATCCAGATCTCAGAGGTCCAGGCTGTGGTGGGCCGGTGTGAACCTCTGCCAAATGTCAAGCCTTGCTAGGGCACAATTTCATGTCCATCCTCAATAAAACACGACAACACTCGTTGTTTAACTTCCTGTCATTCATTCCGAGTCACCTGTCAATCACTGAGCTCACACCTAGCAACGTCAAAGAGCTAGCTAAACAAGCTAACATCAACATAACCTGGGTTCGGGTTAAGCTAGGCTATGGTTAGCGTTAGGATTAGCCTTAAGCGTTTAAGTTCCCTTAAATGTCCCTCAATTTATAATGCTAATGTTGATACAGTATGTGTGTTTATTTGTACAGTAGTAGTAGTAGTAGTAGTAGTAGTAGTAGTAGTAGTTATACCGCCCTTGCAGTGCGTTTCTTTGTGCTAAGCTTAGCAGCTAGCTTAACAGTCGAAGGTGCTCCAATAAAAGTTTGTCTTTACTTGACCATAACCGGGGCAACTCTTCCAATACTGTAAAAGTGTACAGAAACAAACACAGCACCAAAATATACACATATTACACACAGCGACATGATACAAATAATAAAAGCTAGCTAGTTTTAAGCTAGTATAATAGCTACGATCCACAAGTTTCTTTGTGCTAAGCTAGCTTAACAGTCGAAGGTGCTCCAATAAAAGTTTGTCTTTACTTGACATTTACCGGGGCAACTCTTCCAATACTGTAAAAGTGTACAGAAACAAACACCGCACCAAAATATACATTACACACAGCGACATGATACAAAGAATTATCAACAATAAGAAACTTAGCAAAGCTAGTATAATAGCTACGATCCACAAGCTAGCCACAACCGGCACCACTTAGTAAACCTATACAACGACACGACAGTCGTACAATTAGGTTTCTAATGCCACATAATGACACAAATGATAAATATACTACTCACTAAATATACTATACTAAATAAATATGCTACTCACAGACATATAGACTCCGGGGCAGAAGCGTAAAACAGCAGACGACAAAAGTGCAGTGGATTATTGCGTACACTAGGTGTCGCCAAAGCAACAGCCAAACAATACAACATATGAAGGGCAGCACAGTAGTAGTAGGCTATGGTTAGCTTTATGATTAGCCTTAAGCGTTTAAGGTTACTTTAAATGTCTCTCATTTTATAATGCTAATGTCGATACAGTAGGTATGTTTATTCGTACAGTAGTAGTAGTAGTAGTAGTAGTAGTAGTAGTAGTAGTAGTAGTAGTAGTAGTAGTAGTAGTAGTAGTAGTTATGTAGTTATACCGCCCTTGCAGTGCGTTTCTTTGTGCTAAACTTAGCAGCTAGCTTAACAGTCGAAGGTGCTCCAATAAAGGTTTGTCTTTACTTGACCATAACCGGGGCAACTCTTCCAATACTGTAAAAGTGTACAGAAACAAACACAGCACCAAAATATACACATATTACACACAGCGACATGATACAAATAATAAAAGCTAGCTAGTTTTAAGCTAGTATAATAGCTACGATCCACAAGTTTCTTTGTGCTAAGCTAGCTTAACAGTCGAAGGTGCTCCAATAAAAGTTTGTCTTTACTTGACCTTTACCGGGGCGACTCTTCCAATACTGTAAAAGTGTACAGAAACAAACACAGCACCAAAATATACACATATTACACACAGCGACATGATACAAATAATAAAAGCTAGCTAGTTTTAAGCTAGTATAATAGCTACGATCCACAAGCTAGCCACAACCGGCACCACTTAGTAAACCTATACAATGATACGACAGTCGTACAATTAGGTTTCTAATGCCACATAACGACCCAAATGATAAATATACTACTCACTAAATATGCTATAATAAATAAATATGCTACTCACAGACATATAGACTCCAGGGCAGAAGCGTAATGGATCATATTCCATAACAACAAGTAATATCGAGGAAAACAGCAGATAACAAAAGTGCAGTGGATTATTGCGTACACTAGATGTCGCCAAAGCAACAGCCAAACAATACAACATTTGAAGGGCAGCACAGTAGTAGTAGTAGTAGTAGTAGTAGTGGGTACTTAGCGTTAATCAGAGTTAACACGTCTTCCTCGCTAAAGAAAAGAGACACTTTTTATGGTTTGAGATTTTTTATTGTTAATCTTCACGGGCACGGCTTGGCGTCGGCGACGGGCTCGCAGCGGTCCACCACGGCTCGCACCTCCCCAATCTGGACTCCGTCGTAGGTGCCCGAGATGGACGTCCACTGGGTGTCTCCGTTGCGGTACGTGCGGCTGAGGCGCGCCGTGTACGGGACGTCGGCCTTGACCTTGCGGCCCTCCATGCGCACGCGGCAGGAGTGGTTGGGGGGGACGCTGAGCTCCACGGACACGGAGTGACTGAGCGCCTCCACCACGGTGGTCCCTCGGGAGAACTGCAGGGTCTTCTCACCGCTCAGCTCCAGACCGCCGGAGCCGATGAGCGGGATTTTGGCGGTGATGCTGCCGGTGATGCCCAGCATGGTGGCTCGGCCGATGTTCCAGGTGGTCTCCACCTCGGTGGTCTTGGAGATGGTGACGGTCTTCTGTATGGCCTGGCACTCGTTGTTGGTGACCCCGGAGATGCGCATGGTCTCGGGGGGGTACTGAAATATGGCCACCTCGTCCAGGTTGTACTTGACGTCGGAGATGTGCTGCGTGTAAGCGTCCCTGTTGATGGTCAAGACCTGGTACCTCTTGTACCAGTACTCGTCGCCCTCCCACGGCAGGAAGAAGGCCTCAAACTGGGGGACCACCTTTCCCAGGCCGTACTTGTTCTTGCCCACGTAGATGCCCACCCCGGGGCAGGTCCTGACCGAGTGCTGGGGCACGGAACCGTAGGAACCGTCCTTCCACTCCAAGAACTCAAAGTTGTCTCTGTTGGTGAGGATGTGGAACTCAGGGGCGTAGTACTCGCGGTCTCCGTAGGGGTAGCGGCAGTAGGGTCCCATGTCGGGGTTGTAGAAGCCGGCCTCACACTTGAATTTGCACACGTAGTCGGTGCGCTCGGCGTAGCCGTTGTAGATGGCGGCGGCGCCATCGGGCAGCGAGCCGTTCCACGTGCGCCACTCCAGGTTGACGTTGTCGCCGAAAATGAAAGAGGACGGCACGTCCTCCTGCTGTTCCAGGTCGGCCGGAACGGCGGGGCCCGGCGCGGGGGCGTCGGCGCTCAGGCCAGGCACACGGTCCTCCAGGTCCGGGTTCAGGAGTGAGACTGTGAAGAACACCATATCAGACTTTTATTTTGACGAGATCTGAAAGAAGGCAAGGACCAGGATTCTGACCTTTCCGGTGCGCGACACTTTTCTGGACGATGTCCTGCAGAGCCCCCCAGGCCCCGCCCACTAGGACACAGAACAAGAGCGACCACGCCTTCATCTGTCAATCAAACACAACATGAAATATTGTTCAGGACGTACGCTCCTTCTCAATGTTCCATCATGACTCCTTCTTGCTGATTGGCTGATGAAAAGCACATGACACGCCCACCTTCTAGTCGGCTAGCTCCTTCAAGTTGTACAAGGTCTAGCTAGCAACACCTGCTGGCCTCATACAGAAAAATAATAATTATTATTATTATTTGGATGTAGCGGAGATGAGAATGGGAGTGACCAGGATGGATAGGATCAGGAAGGAGTACATCAGAGGACATTATATGTTAGCGGCCTTGGAGATAAAGTCCTTTAGGCCAGACCGAGATGGCCTCCTCCAGGTAGGAGGCGTAGAGGAAGACCAAATAACACGAATAATGATTGACATGTATGACGATTGACAGGAATGATTGAGGTTGCGATGGATGGAACTCACCTCGGCCGTTGAGGTCTGTCGCGTTCCGCTGCTTCCTGTCCCGCTCTTTATACTCACCTTTACGACCTGCTAGCCATAAAGCCCGGGACGCAACGTTAGCTAACATGTTTATCGTTATCGAGCATCTTTATCGTTATCGAGCAGTAGAAAGAAAAACGTCCACGATAAGATAAGATGAGGCCAGAGGCATCATTAACAGGACAGGACACCGGTGGCGGGGTCAAAGTTCACGTTCAATCCGCGGCAGAAGTTGAACCTGGTCACGCCGTGCAAGCATGATCTATTAGCCAACATTTCCACTTGCTGAAGCTTCAACTCCCTCGTGTGGCGGAAAGGCGCACTGCAAGCCCGTATTACCTTTGCTACCATGCAAGCCCAACTCCAGATAAACAGATTTTTTAACAGTCAAAACATTATAAGAAACAGAAAAGGTTGTCATTTTTGGAAAAATTAGGTTGCAGAAATTAAAAAATGCAATTTTATGAGAATAATAAACAATATTAGAGCAATATTTTGTGGAAATTTTAATAGCATATAGTTCATATATATATTACTTTTAATGCGGTAATATGAGAAACAAAATATAAGCCAGAATATTACAAGAAGAAAATTGAAATATTTGGACGATTTAAAGAAAAAAAAATGCAATTTTGCAAAAATAAACTATTCATATTAAAAGGAAAAATAATGTCGTTTTAGTAGCATAAATATACAAAAGATCAAAAAGATAAGAAAGTCAGAATATTATGGGAATAAAGTCCAAATCTTACAAGCATAAAATTTACAAGAAAAAGTTGAAATATTTGGAAAATTAAAAGAAAATAACAGCAATTTTTAAAAAAAATCTTAAAAGAGGATTTTTTTTTTAGAAATTTGCATTCTAATCAAAAAATGTGCAATTTTATAAGAATGAGGTCATAATATTAGGAGGAAAAATAATGTCGTTTTAGTAGCATAAATATAAAAAAGATCAAAAAGATAAGAAAGTCCGAATATTATGGGAATAAAGTCCAAATCTTACAAAAATAAAATCAACAAAAAAAGTTGAAATATTTGGAAAATTAAAAGAAAATAACAGCAATTTTTAATAAATTAATCTTAAAAAAAAGAAAAATATTTTTTTAGAAATTTGCATTCTAATAAAAAAATGTGGAATTTTATAAGAATGAGGTCATAATATTAGGAGGAAAAATAAATGTCGTTTTAGTAGCATAAATATAAAAAAGATTAAAAAGATAAAAAAGATAAGAAAGTCAGAATATTATGGGAATAAAATCCAAATCGTACAAAATAAAATAGACAAGAAAAAGTTGAAATATTTGGAAAATTAAGAGAAAATAACAGTAATTTTAAACAAAAATTAATCTTAAAAAAAAGGAAAATATTTTTTTCGAAATTTGCATTCTAATCTAAAAATGTGCTATTTTATAAGAATGAGGTCATAATATTAGGAGGAAAAATAAGAATATTTTAGTACGATAGGCTTGAAATATTCAATAAAGAACGACATTTCTGAAGCCGTAAAATTAGGATTTGGGAAATATTAAAATATTACGGGAATAAAGTTATATTTGGAAAATTTGAAGGAAATAAAAGCAAAAACTTAAAAAAAAAAGAATTTGAAGAGTGTAGTTCTAACCACCAAAAGCTGCCATTTTATTTCATAACAATGAACTCATAATATGATTATCTTTTTAGAGTTCACGCTAACTTTTTGTGTCAAGGTCATCACTATCAAGGACGTGTGTGTGTGTGTGTGTGAAATCTAATCACCGTGTTCCCACCTTCCCTTATCTCCTTCCCTTATCTCCTTTCCTTATCTGTCCGTCTCCTATCAAGGTAATCGATAATAAGTGCATAGGATGGATGAGCTGTCATGTGATTGGACGAGCTGGGCCCGGGGCTTAGCACGTTGCCATGGTAACGTCTTGTCCTTCCACCAACACGTGGAAGCTTAAGAAGAGGAGTTTGGGGGGGGGGGGTGAAGGGGGACCAACGTGAGGCACGAGGACGGAGGCGTGTCCCTCAGCCAAAAAGCGGCAAAATAAAGTTGACATTTTTGGATAACTTCTCGCCGAGTCAACGTGGGAGAAGTGCGTCTTTATGGGGGCAATAAGTCCCCCCCCACCCCACCCCCGCCCTCGGAGCTTTTAAAAAGCACGCTCCGAGCAACAACCGCGTCGTGTCAGCAACGGGAGCCTGGCAAGGTAAACATATTCTCTTCTTTCTCTGACGTCTCCTAAGAAAAGATCGTTAATAGTCACGATGGAGATCATATTCATCATAACTGCATCAAAAACGTTTTCATCTGAGAACAAAATCCACCAACAGACAAGTTTGACAGCTGCCAGTCAGGATGCTAAAAGTTCTACGGAGCTTTGCTGCCCTCTAACGGCCACACGGAGAACTGCAGGCTCTATGTGACCAGACTACACAATATGGCGTGTGTGTGTTTGTGTGTGTGTTTGTGTGTGCAGATGATGACGACGAGGCGTGTTGCTGTGGCAGTCCTGGTCCTGGTTCACCTGTGCGGCCCCACGCTGCAGTTTGACCACCCCGGTGAGTCACGTGACGACACGCATGACTAAATAAAGTAGTATAATAAGTATTAATAAGTACATTAAAAATAAAAAACAAACAAAAAAAAATTTAAAATCACTATAAATAAATAGCATTCAACAAAACTACGTTATAACTAATAACAAATAATAATATAAAAAAATAATATAATTATATAAAATATAAAAAATATAAAAATTAATAAATAACCAACAAATTCAGGAAACTAAATACTAAAATAATACAAAGTCATGAAATAAAAACACAAAACAGTTAAGTAAACTAATTAAATAAGTAAAAAATAAATATAAATAAGTACATTACGTGGGAAAAAAATTAAAATACTAACTACTATAAATACTAAATACAAACTAGCTAAATATATTTTTATAAAACTGAATAAAAAAAATGGCTAAATAAAAAATAAATAATAGGTTAAAAAAACCCTCTCCATTAAACAACAAAAAAAGCTGAAAATACTTACATTAAAAATATATTCAAATAACTAAAATTACTTCAAATTAAATTTAAAAAATTAAATTAAATTAATAAAAAATCAAACTAAATAAAAATCAGCAAATAAAAACAGGAGTAAATACTAAACCCGGTGAATAACAAGTAAGGACAGAAAGTATGTTTTAGTTTTATTTGTAAATATTATTATTATTATTTATTTGTAAATAATAATAATAATAATAATAATAGTTAAATTAGTAAATAATAACTAAAAAAGTCAATGATTGAATATGTATTCATTCACACAACGAAATGAAAAGAAGTAAATAAAAACCAAAGAAAGAACGACTCCATGAAACCGTAGCTAACTTAGCGTTATGCTACCTAGCCGGCTATGCTAACATGCCTCGTTGTTTAGCAGCACGGGGAGAAGTCGTCCCCCGGCGGGAAGCCGCAAAGGATCCGGTCTTGGTGGAGTCCCGAGAGCCCGAGGAGGCCTCCGACTCCTCCCCCGTGTTCGAAGACCACATCAACCTCAGATGGGTGACCTGGAACGGTTCCCTGCCCCGCGGGGCGGTGGCCATCTTTAACGGCTACGCCGAGCGCACCGACTACGTGTGCAAGGTCAAGTGCCAGGCGGGCTTCTTCACGGCCTCCAAAGGCAGCTTCTGCCGCTACCCCTACGCCGACAAAGAGTACGCCTCGTCCGGGTTCGAGGTGCTGGTCAACGTGGACCACTTTGAGTTTCTGGAGTGGGTGGAGGACTCGTACGGGTCGGTGCCTCAGAACGCGGTGAGGACCTGCGTCCACGAGGACATCTTCGTGGGCAAGAACAAGTACGGCCTGGGCAAGGTGGTGACCCAACACGAAGCCTTCTTCCTGCCCTGGGAGGGCGAGGAGTACTGGTACAAGAAGTACCAGGTCTTGACCATCAACAGGGACGTCTACAGCCAGCACATCTCCCACGTGGAGTACGCCGTGGACCGCATGGAGCTCTTCCACCATCCCCCGGAGACCCTCCAGATGGCCAAGGTCACCAACTTGGAGTGCGGCAGCGTGGAGAAGACGGTGAAGCTGGAGAAGACCAGCGCCACCGAGAAGACCTGGGACATCGGCAGGGAGACCCGCAACGGCTCCGTTTCCACCATGAAGGCCAAGGTGCCCATTCTGGGTCCAGGGACGGTGGACTTCACAAGGGAGCAGACGGTGACCTTCTCAGAGGGAACCAGCTTGGTGGAAGCCATCAGCCACTCGGTCGGCGTGGAGATCCTGGTCCCGCCCAACTTCTCCTGCAGCGTCAGGATGGACGGCAGGAAGATGAGCGCCGACATTCCCTTCACGGCTCGGCTCAGCCGCACCAACCACGACGGGGACACGCGCTGGACGTCCATCACGGGGACCTACGACGGCGTGAGCGTGGGCGAGATCAACGCCGTGGTGGAGAGGTGTCAGCCCGTGTCTGGGACGCTGCCTTGCTCAATGGCTGAGGAATGATCGTTGGTCCAAATCCTTTGTTTCGCAATAAAAGCAGCCGCTACGTCGTGTCTCCTTTCTTGTGTCGATTGGTCGCTTCTTCTTCTACCACTTAGACCAAATCCATATATATATATTTTTTTTTTAATATAAATTTTTTTATAGAATTCATCTTATAGAAAAATGAAATAATAGTATTTTTTATCATCAAGAAATTAGTCTTTTTTTTTTTTACTTTTGTAACAAATAGTATTGTACTTGTTTATATTTTTAGAAATAATTTAGTAGTATTTATCATGTATGAAAATAGAATTTATCAATTTATTCAAAATATATAATTATAATATGTATTTTTATATATTATATTTTTTCACATGAAAGGCTCAATAAAATGGTTAAACATTAAAATAAAAAAATTACACATGCACTAATATAATAGACCCAAATGTTGTTGTAGTTCTTATAGCCGCCACCGAGTGTCGCTGTAGGCTTCCATAATTCAACCTTGTCTTGTTTTTGTTCAACTCGTTGACTTCCGCCTTTGACAGGAAGACGCTAAGGAAGTGTTTAGCTAACAGCTCATGAATTTATGAGTTTTAATACAACTTACACAATACCGCAAATGTTTTTATTGTAAAATAGACTTAGTACATATACGGTAGATAATGTCGACAGCATTAGCCGCATGCTAACTGAATCACGGATACTTACGTTGGCTTGTCTGCGCCTGGTAGACAATGTCGCTAGCATTAGCCGCATGCTAACTGAATCACGGAGGTCAGCTTGGATTGATAGCTAAGATGTTTAATCAACCCCCGCAGTCCTTTCTACCTCTTTGTTGTCCGCCGAACGATGAGCAGCTATTTTCTTAGTGTATTAGCCTTCATTTCGTGGCGTTTCGCCCCAAGAAGCCGCTATCTCGGCACCATGCAACGTCGTTTGACGGCACTTTTAAGCCGGGTTTGGTGGAGCCAGGACTGGGCGGCGGCTAGCATGAGCACGGAAGCACAAGCCCTCACACACGGACGCAGCAAGATGGTAAGCCGGAGGCAGCCGCTCGGCACCGACAACATCCGAGCAGATAAACCGCCGCCGGTGGTCTGCTTACGCGCCGTAACAGTCGCCGCCCCTCACGGGGCCGGATGTGAGCGAAACTCCCGGCACAAAGTTGCCATTTGAATCATCGCTGCGTGTTTATTCGAGGCTACATGTGGTAAAAACACACGCCGCTGCGTCTTATGGATGAGAAGATAGTAATGCTTAATTCGGCGTGTGTTTTAAGAGCTTTTTTTCTAATTTTCATACGATTTTAGCCCATAATGTGAAGAGTGCACACCATGTAAGGGTTAGTGTTCTTTCAATAACAAACACTTAGTGTCTTACACACACACACACACACACACACACACTGAGCTTTGTGTGCAGCATGACAACACTTAACTTGTTCCGACAACACAATGACGTCTATGGGGGTCCGTTCCATGGGTGCAAGGACCCGACCTCTCTGGACGGTCCTGCAGAGACGCCCCCCCTTGGCATAAACCCCCAGTAGAGGCTCATCTGTGTTGCAGGTGGCGGGTCTGGGCAACCCGGGGATGGAGGCGACCAGACACAGCGTGGGCATGGCGGTGCTGGGCGCCCTGGCCGCCCGCCTGGGCCTGGGCCAGCGTTGGCATAGCGACAAGCAGGTGTGTGGCGACGTCGTGGTGTCCGAGACGCAAAACACGCGCCTGGTGTTGCTCCGCCCCAAAGTGCCGATGAACGTCAACGGTGTGGCGGTGGCCAAAGCGGGTGAGCGCGGTCTGATGAGCGTACGCCAAAGCGACGGGCGGCGGCGTAGACCTTCACGCGACTGACGCCTCCTTGTCGTAATCAGCTAGCAAATATGGCGTCCGTCCCGAGGATGTCGTTCTGGTCCACGACGAGCTGGACAAACCTTTGGGCAAGATGTCCATCAAGCACGGGGGCAGCGCCAGGTGGGTCCTGGCGCCAGGTGGGTCCTGACACCCGCTGACGTCTTCCGGTCATGTGATCAAGATCTGCTTGGTTCTTCCTGACAGAGGTCACAACGGAGTCCGTTCCTGCGTGTCCTGTCTTCAGTCCGACGTAGGTTCAATCAGGTACCCCTGCCCCGGTTCTGTTAGACCCGGGTCACTAATTCCACCCCCCCCCTCACAGGTGATGCTCAGACTCCGAGTCGGGATCGGACGTCCGGCGGGGAAGACGTCGGTGGATCGTCACGTCCTGGGCCGCTTCACCTGCGAGGAGCAAAAGGTTCTGGACTCGGTTCTGGTCCAGAGCGTGGACCTGCTGCTGTCCCAGCTGAGCCAGGAGGAAGACGGACAGTCCTCCCCCCCAGCAGGGGGCAGACGGGCGGCACACACGCATACGTGACATCTTTGGGAGGTCTCACTCTGATCATGTTTTCTTGCAATTAAACTTTGCTGGGCTAAAGTGGTTAAAGTGGTCTTGTGTGGTTGCTGTCATAGCCGCTAGGGGGCGGGGCCGGGCGGCTAACCATGTCACTTCCTGTTTCTTCCCCACTTTTCCCCGCGTTTTGTCTGCAAGGTGTTTTGACTTTAGCCGTTTAGCTTTAACGCCAGCGAGAGTCTTCATCGGTTCCTTCTCCGATGGAGGGAGGTTTGGGTGGTTGTGGGACCGGGGGCAAGGGGGGGGGGGTGGCAGAAGGCAGCGGAAAGAGTCTGAATGAGGATGAGGAGAAGAAAAGGCCTGGGAGGAACAAAAGAGAGCAAACATTGTTTGACGCCTTTGGGTCCTCTTGGGGTACCCGCCCCCACCCCCCAACACCGAAAACCACCCTGGCCCTCGTTAGGCCGCTTTCCCATCATCAACCTTCCATGACTTTTCTTGTGCTGGGGTCAGAGGTCAGCGGTTGGGCTGGACACCAGAAAATTAATGAATAAATATTAAATTTTTTAAATAAATATTTAATATATAACCCAAATGAAAAATGACAAAATATATGGGATTTATTAATAATAATAATTTGTTTTATTTATCTAATCATTTAACTAATATAAGTTAATTAAATACTAATAATGATCACATTAAAATATTTTTTATTTATTAAAATAATAAAATCCAAATATATTTTATTAATGTGTTTATTTTGATAAATACTGAATTACTAAATTATTATACCAAATAAAATATTAAATGACAAATACAATAATTATGTCAATAAAATACAAATAATAAATAATTGACAAACTACACAACAAATATATTTTATGTTTATTTTTAAAATTGTTTAATGATTAATTTGTTGAAATTTGTACGTACATTTTATGACATTTATTACATGAAATAAAAAATGATATCAAATGTATTTGATTTATGAAATAAATGAGTTTCAATGTGTTTTATTTAGTTTTAAAATATATTTGAACGTTAAAATAAGCAAGTTATACAACAAATTTTATCAAATTTATTATTAATTATTCAAAATAGGAATAATGTAAAAAATTTAAATAATAATAAATACATTTAAAAACTGTTAATACTTTTGAAATAATAATTATAATAATAATAATAAATTTTCACTTCCAATAATTCCAAGCTTGTGAGGTGACGGTGATGAAGCACGAGGAGTGTCCATCTTGAGACTGTTGTGTCTTTAAGAGGTGAGACCCCCCCCCCTTCCCCCCAGACCATCACCCCCTTCACTTTCTCTTCTTCTTCTCTCAGACCACAAAGAACATTTAACCCCCCCCCCCCCCCCCCCACGCCCCCGCATGTGGGAGATTGAAATGTGAGCATCAGGAGAGGAGCACGTCCACTCAGGATGTCCTCCCGTCAGGCCAGGCCGGACCCGCCTGGTCCATCTGGGGGGCACCATGGGGGGGCGCCACCATCGGGGGTCACCATGGGGGCAGGTGACGACGATGAGGACACTTCTCCACGTACACGCAAGATAATTGGCGCTCCCGCGGCTGATTGTCCAAACGCAATTCTTGTGGAATGTTGGGATGACAAGGAGAATTGTGTGTGGACATCCGCCGCTGGACGCCGCTTAGGACCGCCTTTCCTGACCTTTCATGACCTTTCATGACCTTTCCTGTAAGTTCTTCTTCCTTCTTATGTATGTTCCTTCATGTATGTAGGAAATACCTCACCTATGTATGAACTGAAGTGTGATATATGACATTTATGTTTGAAATATGTCATTTATGTATGAATTTAAGCATAAAATATGTTGTTTAATATTAAATACATCATTTATGTAAGAATGTATGTAGGAAATACGTTATCTATGTATGAAAAATTCATTTATGTATGAATTGAAGCATGAAATATGACATTTATGTTTCAAATATGTCATTTATGTATGAATTTAAGCATAAAATATGTTGTTTATATATTAGATGCGTCATTTATGTAAGAATGTATGTAGGAAATACGCCATCTATGGATGAAAAATTCATTTATGTTTGAATTGAAGCATGAAATATTACATTTATGTTTGAAATACGTCATTTATGTATGAATTTAAGCATAAAATATGTTGTTTATATATTAAATGCCTCATTTATGTAAGAATGTATGTAGGAAATACGCCATCTATGTATGAAAAATTCATTTATGTATGAATGGAAGCATGAAATATTACATTTATTTTGAAATACATGATTTATGTATGAATTTAAGCATACATATGTTGTTTATATATTAAATGCGTCACTTATGTAAGAATGTATGTAGGAAGTACGTCACATATGTATGAATTGAAGTATGATATATGACATTTATGTTTGAAATATGTCATTTATATATGAATTTAAGCATAAAATATGTTGTTTATATATTAAATGCCTCATTTATGTAAGAATGTATGTAAGAAATACGTCATCTATGTATGAAAAATTCATTTATGTATGAATTGAAGTATGAAATATGACATTTATGTTTGAAATACATGATTTATGTATGAATTTAAGCATAAAATATGTTGTTTATATATTAAATGCCTCATTTATGTAAGAATGTATGTAAGAAATACGTCATCTATGTATGAAAAATTCATTTATGTATGAATTGAAGTATGATATATGACATTTATGTTTGAAATATGTCATTTATGTATGAATTTAAGCATAAAATATGTTGTTTATATATTAAATGCCTCATTTATGTAAGAATGTATGTAGGAAGTACGTCACCTATGTATGAATTGAAGTATGAAATATGACATTTATGTTTGAAATACGTCATTTATGTATGAATTTAAGCATAAAATATGTTGTTTATATATTAAATGCATCATTTATGTAAGAATGTATGTAGGAAATATATCACCAAAGTATGAATTGAAGTATGAAATATGACATTTATGTTTGAAATACGTCATATATGTATGATTTTAAACATAGAATATGTTGTTTATATATTAAATGCATCATTTATGTAAGAATGTATGTAGGCAATACGTCATCTATGTATGAAAAATGTCATTTATGTAAGAATTGAAGGATGAAATACGACATATATGTTTGAAATATGTCATTTATGTATGAATTTAAGCATAAAATATGTTGTTTATATATTAAATACATAATTTATGTAAGAATATATGTAGGCAATACGTCATCTATATATGTAAAATGTAATTTACGTATGAATTGAAGGATGAAATACGACATTTATGTTTGAAATATGTCATTTATGTATGAATTTAAGCATAAAATATGTTGTTTATATATTAAATACATCATTTATGTAAGAATGTATGTAGGCAATACGTCATCTATGTATGAAAAATGTCATTTATATATGAATTGAAGTATGAAATATGACATTTATGGATGTGAAATGTAATTTATATATGGATGGATGTATGTATGACTGAATTATATTGTTTATATATCAAATACATCATTTATGTATGTAAGAAAGAGTTTTGGTTCCAGGATAGAGCCCTGGGGTGCACCTCCCTGGAAGTATACTGTACCTTTAAATGAGTGTACTTTCTTTCTCAGTATCATATATATATCATTTTTGCTTTTTTAAATATATTTGTGGACAATTAGCTATATATGTATATATTTATATATACAATATATCTCCTGGACAATTTGGAAAGCAATAAGATCAACTGACCTGATTTGCTTGGTTCTTCTTGGTTCCTAGACGGAGAAGATGGAGGGGGGGGGGGGGTAGACTCGTCCGTGTTGTGGTGTTCTTTGTTCTTTGAGAATCCGTAGTGTTTCCAAACATAGCATTTCAACGTTGCAGTTCAATAGAAAAACTTTTCGATACAAAACGCCATATAATGATGGTGCCTTCATGGCGCCTGGGGAACAGCATACGCGGTGAAGTTGAACATGAAAAAAACGGCGTTTGCATCGGATTTTACAAATGAAGGAAGTAGCCAAAAAGTACTAACTAAATAAAGTACATGTGAGTATTACTACTGTTTAATATATCAGGTTTAGTTGTGAGCTCTCTCCTGAAAAACCTCATTAAAACTACTCACCATTTTGCTCCTTTACCGTCGCCATTGAAGGCACATATTCTGTCATGACGTCAGCGTAAACACGAGACCACGTGACACAACCAGGAAGTGTGAGGAAGGTTCACGGCTGGAGGAGGACCCTCCGAAGACCGGTAGGCTACAGACCTGGTTGGACGCAGACCGGGGTTCAAACAAAGTCCAAGTACTCAATATGGAGGTCCCATACTAGCCACGCGGGTGACTTTGCGTGGACTTGAACAATTAAGGGCTAATGTTAGCCACGAAGGTGCTAGCTAGCTTCGCTTCTGACGATACGCACTTCGAACACTTAAGTTACAAAACAGTCATGTCAGAAGTGGGATTCGAACCCACGCCTACAGAGTAGACTACGACCTGAACGTAGCGCCTTAGACCGCTCGGCCATCCTGACATACCGCCACGCAGTAACCACTCACTCAATACACGTTAAATACCTAAATACGTCACTTTTAGACTACATAATATAGTACATAATGCAGTACAGTCGATATTGTCTTATGGTGTTCAATTTCTGAGTGTTTCCTTGTTTATTGAAATATCACTTTAATTACAAATATTTCACGTAATTAATACATAAATTCCCCTTATTTTTTACAATTTATTATATTATTTAAATATTTATAATATTTAAATATTATCACAATCATCATGTAAACAGTTAATGATAGTAATCCATTTGGGACGGATGGCACGCCACTGTCCAAATTCAAACACACTCATGATACAAGTACACAGTATTACACAGTGTACTTCTTGAAGTGTACACAACTTATTCAAGTATTGAAGAAAAGGTGGGAAACGTTGAAAATAAAAAAAGCAGTAATGTTTATAAAGTTGAAGCACTCAAAGTCGACCAAGTCAGTCTTTGGCGCCCTCTGCTGGAGGAAGATGGGATGTACAATTGAACAGGTCTCCTTGCTGTGTTGCCTAACCACTGTCCACTTTTTCATAAAAAACTAAAACTTTTGTCCTCAGCTAAAAAGGTGGACCCCATGAGTCCTAGCGGCCAGGTCCGATGCCGATATGAACGCAGGAAGTCCAGGTAGGCGTCCTGCGCCGCCATTGGCCAGACGCTCACAGGAAAAGGTTAATCTTGGCGGGGACGTTCTTGCAGCCGCTCGTGGAGAAGTAGTGTCCCGGCATGGGGGCGTAAGCCATGTCGTCCCCCACCGCCCGCACAACGTCGCCGCGCTGGCAGGCGCCGCGCTGGCACAGCTGCGAGCGAGCGCAGCGCTCCACGTGGTGGCGAGTCAGCGGCAGGAAGGGCACGAAGGCCGTGATGAGATTCTGCCGGATGACGGACGAGCGGAAGAGTCCACCTGGGGGACGACAGTGAGTCTTAGCAGCCCAGCGGGTTATGAGACTACAAAAATGGCGTCGCTCACTGGAGTTGTTGTCGTAGACCGCCTGAGCGATGGCGTCCTGCAGGTCGGAGGACGTGATCTCCTCTCGGTCAAGTCCGGCCTGACGCTGCTCCAGAGCCGCTTTGTTCACCACCTCCTCACCCGCCGTGCTACACACACACACACACACACACACACACACACACACACACACACACACACACACTTAAGTTTAATTTTCAATGCTATCTAATGACGATGTTTTAAAACCCTGCAGTACCACCGACTACCACAGATGGTGCTGTTTCACTGATTCAATTCTTTGTAATAAACTCATTACGCTTTTTTAAAAACCCTGCATTACCACCGACTACCACAGAGGGCGCTGTTGCACCTAGTCACTTTCTGATAACATTAGAATTGCTGTCCTTTGGGCAGGGGTATCCAATATGTGGCGCCTTTTTAAGGATTTTATTAAATATTGTTTGCCTAAGCATATTCTAAAAGAAAATACTAATTACATGAAAAAACAAAAAGCAAGAAAACAAAAACATTTTACAAGCATGAAGTCATAATATTAGGAGGAATAGTTGTAGATATTAATGAATATTAAAAAAGTTGTCATATGAGGAAAAAAATGTAATTATACAAATATAATTTAACAAGAAAAAAACGAAGGCTAATCAGGCGTCCCATGTTGGCAATAACAGCAAAGATTGAAAAATCAACAGGAAGTCATGAAGCACAGGTCATTAAAGGTTAAAGTCAAAATAAAAAAAACACTAAATATATAACGAGAATAAAGTCCAAATTACGAGAGAAAAAAAGTTTTAAAAAATGTACGCCTTTATTCTTAGAAATGTCTCAAAATAAGGGCCTAAAGTTACAAGAAAAAAGTCGTCAATTTATGAGAATAAATTGCATAAATTGATGACAATAAAAGGTGTAAATGTACAATAAAAGTCACAAACCTATGTGATGAAAGCTCTAAATTTACGATAAAAAACTTGTACATTTATGACAAAAAAGGTAATCAATATATGAGAATAAAAACATACAGTCACATGAAAATAAGTCATACATCTATGACAAAATATTAGAAAAAAAAATAAAAGTTGCCAATTTATGACAAGTAAGAAAAAAGCTTGGGAATTTATGAGAATAAAGCCGTAAATTTACAAGAAAAAAAGTTGTAAATTTATGAGAAAATCTTTTAAATTGATGAGAAAAAAAGTTATACATTTGAGAAAAAAGTTATAAATTAATGACAAAAAAGGTTGTACTTTTATGACAAAAAAGGTCATCATAAAAGCATACCTTCACAAGAAAATAAGTATACATACATTTATTAGAAAATTAGAAAAAAATGTAGACTTTTTCTGAATAAAAGTTCATACATTTACGAGAAAAAAAATTGTACATTTGAGGAAAAAAAAATAAATTTATGAGAAAAATGTTGTGCATTTATGAAAAAAAGGTCTTCAATTTATGAGAATAAAAGCATACATTCACATAAAAATAAGTCATACATTTATTAGAAAATATGGGGGAAAAATGTAGACTTTCAGAATAAAAGTTGTCAATTTATGACAAGAAATAAAAAAAAAGCTTGGGAATTTATGAGAATATATAAAGCTGTAAATTTGAGAAAATAGCTCATAGGTTTATGAGAATAAAGCCGTAAATTTACAAGAAAAAAGTTGTAAATTGATGAGAAAAATCTTTTAAATTGATGAGAAAAAGTTGTAAATTCACAAGAAAAAAAGATGCAAATCTCTGACAATAAAGGTGTGAATTTACAGGTAAAAATAAATACATTTATGAGAAAAAAATCTTACATTTGTGAGAAAATATGAAGTATAACTTTGAGAAAAAAATAGTACATTTATGAGAACAAAGGCATACATTTCTAAGAAAAAGATGGCACCTTTGGGAGAATGAAGTCAGCCCTCACCTGATGAAGACGTAGATGGCCTTGCGGTAGTTTGTGCGAAAGACGACGTGCGACGGCCCCAGGAAAGGCTCCAGGACGTCGATGAGCCCACGCTGCATTTTCTCCATCTCGTCAAAAATGAAGACGGAGCGAGCGCACTGGGTCAGGTTCCCCTGGACCCAGTCCTTCAGCTGCTCCTGTTCAAAGCACGACACCACATCAGCCGCCGGCGCCGCCACATGCTAAACGTCATCAGTACCTACCCGGTACCGCTCCACCTCGCCGACCGAGGGGAAGTGCAGCGTGGGAATGAAGCGGTGGACATACGCGCTGCTCATGGCAGAGCCGTATAGGTGATTCCCCAGCATGGAGCTGACCAGCGTCTTCCCGGTCCCGGTAGAGCCGTGGAAGGACAGAACCAGGGGTTTCTCGGGGCTTTTATTCTGAAGGAACTTGGACACCTCCTCGGAGATGATGTCCTGAGCCAGATGTTGGCCATAGACGTTCTTGTAGAGGTCCCACTCCAGCTCTAATTGTCAAGACAACGGCATCTACCATCTTTAGCATCTTGCAGCATTTCTTCATAGAGTTGTTTTGGTGACAGCGGTATTTGTTTCATGATCTTTGACAAGGCGAGCCAAGCTAACACGCTATTGATTATAATGCTAACACACTATTGATTATAATTCTAACACGCTATTGATTATAATTCTAACATACATGACACGTAGGGTTCATTATTTGAAACATTACTCGTCCGAAAGGTCGGTTACACACAAATATAAACAAACCCGGTTAGCCGGCTACCCTAGCTAGCTAGCTACCGCACGAGTAGAACCGGAAGTGCTGACCTCGGACATTGGGCCTGAAGTCACAGTCGCAGCTGTCAGAGAAGGTGCAGTAAAGAGTCTGGAACACACAGCAGGCGGGTTTGGAAAGAAACACCAGCAGCACAAGCAGCAGAGCCCACATGTTTAGTTCGCCATCGGGACGAACGCCGGAAGATTCCAGCGTCGAATGGCACCTTGTTGATGACGTCACGTGACATCACCGTAAGCAGCCGGCGCCGGCCTAGCGTTTCAAAATATTTCATATTTATTTGATATTTGTGTATTATATATTTGTGAGGTCATGGAGACCATTTTTTCTGCTTCATTTGTGTACACTTACGGTTTTTAAAAGAAACGGAATGACTACAGAAAAGTTAGTTCCATTGGTAGCGTGAGGCGCACGAATGACGTCATATAAAGACGACTGTTGTAGTGATGTTTTTTTGTAGAACTTTATTAACAAAGAATGGGATTACAATACAGAACATATGAACACAGAAACAGCTTTCTTATACATAAAGAAGCAAAGCAGAATAAAGTATAAGTATATGCGTAATTAACGAAACAAATAAGAACGGGAATACAAAAGCAAGTTTAAGCCAGATTGTGCATTTTTAGTCTTTGTTGTGTTGATGACGCTTGCACTTCCGCTTCCTGCTTTTTTTGGTCCCTTCGAAAAGAGACTTTTTTTCGCTTTAGAATAATACATCAGCGTGGAATTAATAGTAACAGTGCGTTTAATTCGTTTGCTAAAAGTAGGTTTTAAAAAAATGTAGACATTGCACATAAGGGAAGTACTACATCCTAGCTTGTTATTCACATGAATATGAACATTGCGTTACGTCATCCATAATGAACACACGTGCCATTTAGATAAATGCACAACTTTATTGGAATGTACAAGTGTTGATTTACAAAATCTAAAGTGGCAAAGTAGCATCCCCTTCATCGCTCAGTCAGTGCCCGCATGGAAGTGTAGTCATGGTGGCGTCACGTGACCGTTGTGAGCGAAGACGTGCGGCCGACGTCAGCGGGGTCGCGTGGGCGGCTCCAGGCGGTTGGACAAGGCCGTCAGCACCTGCTCGAATTTGGCGTAGCGCAGTGCCTGACTCTCCATGGCCCCCCTGCTCCCCCACAGCAGCCTCATCTGGAAGTCAGTGTGGAACACCTCAGTGAGGTCCTCCTGCTCCTGGAAACCTGAAACATCCATGACCAGCGTGTCAGGACGGCCGAGCAGTTGAAGGCGCGGGTTCGAATCCCTCTTCTGAGATGTACTTTTTGGGTTTTAACCACTTTACCTTGCAGTTTGTTCTCAGCGTTGCACCTGTAGACGCCCCCCAGCTGCGCAATGGTCCTGGCCTCCTCGAGGTGGAACATCAGCACGTCTACTCCGGCATCCACCGTCTCCCAGGGCTCCGCCCCCTCACCCACCGCCACACCTTTCTCCAGGAGGTATAGGAGGGGGAGGATGTGGGGGAAGCTGGTGCTGGAGGAAGGACAGCTTTCTGCGGGACGACACCGTGCGAGGACACGTGGTTATGGTTACTAGGGTCTGAAAAGGGTCTAAAGTAAAGAAAGTGGACTGGACTATGCGGGCCTCCATCCCACTGCTAAACAAACCATGGTTCTGTACCTTTGCCTTCGTTCAGGCTCTTCAGGAAGGGCCTCAGAGTTTTCTCGTAGAGAATAGCGCCCTCTGTGTGCCGTTGGCGTAACATCGTCCAGGTCTGCTCCAGACGCCCCACCTGGCCGAGCGACAGCAGAAACAGAAGAGTCTCACATGGCAGTGCTCAACCATCGGAGCTAAAGTTCACACGTGTCACAGGAAAAACCTTTACCTGTGGCAGCTCCAGCGCTCTCATGACAGCAGCAAAGCCAAACATGTTTCCCATGTTGCACTTCAGCTCGGCCGCCGTGCGGACCATTCTGTGCAGCAGGCCCGCCCGCTCCTCGGTGGTGCCCGTGCAGCCCAGCACGTTGACCGCTAGCATGGTGGCCATGGTGTGCAGCCTGCAGGAAAAAAAGCTCACTGTCACGCACGTTTAATGCTAACTAGCATGTCACGCTGTCACTCACGTCTAATGCTAACTAGCATGTCACGCTGTCACTCACGTCTAATGCTAACTAGCATGTCACGCTGTCACTCACGTCTAATGCTAACTAGCATGTCACGCTGTCACTCACGTCTAATGCTAACTAGCATGTCACGCTGTCACTCACGTTTAATGCTAACTAGCATGTCACGCTGTCATTCACGTTTAATGCTAACTAGCATGTCACGCTGTCACTCACTATTAATGCTAACTAGCATGTCACGCTGTCACTCACGTTTAATGCTAACTAGCATGTCACGCTGTCACTCACTATGAATGCTAACTAGCATGTCACCCTGTCACTCATGTTTAATGCTAACTAGCATGTCACGCTGTCACTCACGCTTAATGCTAACTAGCATGTCACGCTGTCACTCATGTTTAATGCTAACTAGCATGTCACGCTGTCACTCACGTTTAATGCTAACTAGCATGTCACGCTGTCACTCACGTCTAATGCTAACTAGCATGTCACGCTGTCACTCACGTCTAATGCTAACTAGCATGTCACGCTGTCACTCACTATGAATGCTAACTAGCATGTCACCCTGTCACTCATGTTTAATGCTAACTAGCATGTCACGCTGTCACTCACGCTTAATGCTAACTAGCATGTCACGCTGTCACTCATGTTTAATGCTAACTAGCATGTCACGCTGTCACTCACGTTTAATGCTAACTAGCATGTCACGCTGTCACTCATGTTTAATGCTAACTAGCATGTCACGCTGTCACTCACGTTTAATGCTAACTAGCATGTCACGCTGTCACTCACGTCTAATGCTAACTAGCATGTCACGCTGTCACTCACGTCTAATGCTAACTAGCATGTCACGCTGTCACTCACGTCTAATGCTAACTAGCATGTCACGCTGTCACTCACGTTTAATGCTAACTAGCATGTCACGCTGTCGCTCACGTTTAATGCTAACTAGCATGTCACGCTGTCACTCATGTTTAATGCTAACTAGCATGTCACCCTGTCACTCACGTTTAATGCTAACTAGCATGTCACGCTGTCACTCACGTCTAATGCTAACTAGCATGTCACGCTGTCACTCACGTTTAATGCTAACTAGCATGTCACGCTGTCACTCACGTTTAATGCTAACTAGCATGTCACGCTGTCACTCACGTTTAATGCTAACTAGCATGTCACGCTGTCACTCACGTTTAATGCTAACTAGCATGTCACGCTGTCACTCACTATTAATGCTAACTAGCATGTCACGCTGTCACTCACGTTTAATGCTAACTAGCATGTCACGCTGTCACTCACTATGAATGCTAACTAGCATGTCACCCTGTCACTCATGTTTAATGCTAACTAGCATGTCACGCTGTCACTCACGCTTAATGCTAACTAGCATGTCACGCTGTCACTCATGTTTAATGCTAACTAGCATGTCACGCTGTCACTCACGTCTAATGCTAACTAGCATGTCACGCTGTCACTCACGTCTAATGCTAACTAGCATGTCACGCTGTCACTCACTATGAATGCTAACTAGCATGTCACCCTGTCACTCATGTTTAATGCTAACTAGCATGTCACGCTGTCACTCACGCTTAATGCTAACTAGCATGTCACGCTGTCACTCATGTTTAATGCTAACTAGCATGTCACGCTGTCACTCACGTTTAATGCTAACTAGCATGTCACGCTGTCACTCACGTCTAATGCTAACTAGCATGTCACGCTGTCACTCACGTCTAATGCTAACTAGCATGTCACGCTGTCACTCACGTCTAATGCTAACTAGCATGTCACACTGTCACTCACATTTAATGATAACTAGCATGTTACGCTGTCATTCACGTTTAATGCTAACTAGCATGTCACGCTGTCGCTCACGTTTAATGCTAACTAGCATGTCACGCTGTCACTCATGTTTAATGCTAACTAGCATGTCACGCTGTCACTCACGTTTAATGCTAACTAGCATGTCACGCTGTCACTCATATTTAATGCTAACTAGCATGTCACGCTGTCACTCACGTCTAATGCTAACTAGCATGTCACGCTGTCACTCACGTTTAATGCTAACTAGCATGTCACGCTGTCACTCACTATTAATGCTAACTAGCATGTCACCCTGTCACTCACGTTTAATGCTAACTAGCATGTCACCCTGTCACTCACGTTTAATGCTAACTAGCATGTCACGCTGTCATTCACGTTTAATGCTAACTAGCATGTCACGCTGTCACTCACGTTTAATGCTAACTAGCATGTCACGCTGTCACTTATGTTTAATGCTAACTAGCATGTCACGCTGTCACTCACGTCTAATGCTAACTAGCATGTCACGCTGTCACTCACGTTTAATGCTAACTAGCATGTCACGCTGTCACTCACTATTAATGCTAACTAGCATGTCACCCTGTCACTCACGTTTAATGCTAACTAGCATGTCACGCTGTCATTCACGTTTAATGCTAACTAGCATGTCACGCTGTCACTCACGTTTAATGCTAACTAGCATGTCACGCTGTCACTTATGTTTAATGCTAACTAGCACGTATACTCCCTGAGCTACCACCTTATCATGGTAGAGGAGTTTGCGTGTCCCAATGGTCCCAGGAGCGAGGTTGTAGGGGGCTTTTATGCCCCTGGTAGGGTCACCCATGACAAACAGGTCCTAGCTGAGGGATCAGACTCTAAGAGTAGCTCAAAATGACCCTTATGATGAATGCAAACTTTGGACCAGGTTTCCTCTTGCCCAGACACGGGTCCCAGGGGTCCCCTTCTGGAGCCAGGCCTGGAGGAGGGGCACGATGGCTGAGCACCTGGTGGATAGGGCTGTACCCATGGGGCCCGGCCGGACACAGCCCGAAGAGGTTACATGGGTCCCCCCTCCAATGAGCTCAATGAGGGAAGTCTGGGCCTCCCTGCTGGGGCTGCTGCCCCCACGATGTCCCGGTTGCACTCGCCTCTCCAGCAGGTCCAGTCGGAGGCGTTGTCCGTGTGGCAGCGTGAGCAGCTCCATCCCTGAGGTGACTCCCATCATCCTCTGAACCTCCGGCAGCACCTCCAGTATTCGCGCCACCTGTCAGGAGCAAACACAAAGCCGTCATCGTCATCATCCGTTCACGTATGAAGGACGAGCGTGGGACGAGCGTGGGACGGTTCGGCACCGTGCAGTCACACTTGGTGATGTGGCGGGCCGCCGTCTTCGGGTCCGCCTCGGCCAAGAGCGCCTTCACCCTCCGCAGGACGCCCGCTTCCAGAGGCTTGTTCTCTGCGGGCATCAGCGCCGACCGGTACCTGCCGGGCCGGAAGGAGGACACTGTCTCCACCACGGGAGGAGAGCAGACGTCCCGGACAATGTCCTCCTCCGCACTAAGCCGCTCCACGAAGCTCCGGGGGCCCGGGGAGATGTCCGCGTAGCAGCTTCCATCTGCGTCTGGCCGCACGGCGGCCCTTTTCACTTGCACCCGCTCAGCTGGGGCGACGACAGGCGGGGTGCCGGAATGTCCGTCCTCCCGACTTCCTGTGAGGTGCCGCGGAGCAGCGCTTCCGGACTCAACTCCTGCAGAAGGAAAGACTGACATCTTCACGCATGACGCATTCGAGTCTCAGCTAGCTAACATGCTAACGTGGAAATGAGAAATATAATGAACTCACAAGAAAAAGTACAAAATTAGGAAAGAAAATCACAGCATAAATATGTTACTTTAAAAAGAAAGTGAATTACAAAAAGTAGAAAAATTATGAAGAAAAAATTAATGAAATAAACGTGACAAATAAATATTTTACATGAACAATAAAATTCATTGAAACATCAAAAGAAAAAACACAATTATGGAAATAAAAATGACAGAATACATCAAAATAAAAGTCCTATAACATCCCTGCATAATGCCATGTGTATATTTGCCTTTAGACATACGAACATTAGCTAAAATGCTAACAGTTAGCAAGGTGGCATCTAGCAAGAAAGCACCAAGTCCCAAAAGTGTTAAGGCAGTCCCGCAGTGTCCCTACACCATGCCCTGTGTGTATTTGCCTTTAGACATGAGTAAATTAGCTAAAATGCTAACATGCTAACAGTTAGCATGGTAGCATCTAACAAGAAAGCACCAAGTAGTGAAAGTGTTTAGGCAGTCCCTACGTCATGCCATGTGTGTATTTGCCGTTAGACATGAGTAAATTAGCTGAAATGCTAACATGCTAACGGTTATCATGCTAGCACCTAGCAAGAGAGCCTCAAGTACCGAAAGTGCCAAGGCTGTCCTATAACCTCCCTGCATAATGCCATGTGTATATTTGCCTTTAGACATGAGGACATTTGCTAAAATGCTAACAGTTAGCATGGTAGCATCTAACAAGAAAGCACCAAGTAGTGAAAGTGTTTAGGCAGTCCCTACGTCATGCCATGTGTGTATTTGCCGTTAGACATGAGTAAATTAGCTAAAATGCTAACATGCTAACGGTTATCATGCTAGCACCTAGCAAGAGAGCCTCAAGTACCGAAAGTGCCGAGGCTGTCCTATAACCTCCCTGCATAATGCCATGTGTATATTTGCCTTTAGACATGAGGACATTTGCTAAAATGCTAACAGTTAGCATGGTAGCATCTAACAAGAAAGCACCAAGTAGTGAAAGTGTTAAGGCAGTCCCTACGTCATGCCATGTGTGTATTTTCCGTTAGACATGAGTAAATTAGCTGAAATGCTAACATGCTAACGGTTATCATGCTAGCACCTAGCAAGAGAGCCTCAAGTACCGAAAGTGCCGAGGCTGTCCTATAACCTCCCTGCATAATGCCATGTGTATATTTGCCTTTAGACATGAGGACATTTGCTAAAATGCTAACAGTTAGCATGGTAGCATCTAACAAGAAAGCACCAAGTAGTGAAAGTGTTAAGGCAGTCCCTACGTCATGCCATGTGTGTATTTGCCTTTAGACATGGGTAAATTAGCAGAAATGCTAAAATGCTAACATGCTAACGGTTGTCATGCTAGCACCTAGCTAGAGAGCCTCAAGTACCGAAAGTGCCAAGGCTGTCCTATAACCTCCCTGCATAATGCCATGTGTGTATTTACCTTTAGACGTGAGTACATTTGCTAAAATGCTAACATGCTATCAATTAGCATGCTAGCACCTACACATAACATCTATATGAAGAAAGAAACATTATTATTCAAGTAAAAATAACTATGTTAAATATGTTCAAATAAGATAAGACATGGCGCCATTGGCTGCTTCCTGGTGAAAAGACTAAGCTTACATAAGCCGGCCGCCACCCGCCCGCCCCCGCCTGAGAAAGGTGGACTTTAGCCCGCTAGGCTGGGGGGGCCGCTCACACACGGCAGGTCTGCGGTAAGTGTAAACACTCCACCATTCACCTCCTCAAACACAAAACGGATACGCTAAGGAGCAAAAAAACACTTGATTTTACTCATATTGTATTTTTTCTTCTGGGACTATTAGGACTTATATACATTCTTATATACAGAATACTACATTTTAACTACAGTTATAGTAAAACGGGCTGATAAAGGGGGCCGCCGCCCAGAGCAGGAGAATAAGACGAGAGCAGAACGTGACTCTGCTAAGCCTGCGGGAACAGAGCGCCTGGAATTTGCAAGGAATCTGGGAGCGTTGCCGGGAAATGTGACAGATTTGTCAACAACCTTAACGTTAGCGAGCTAATGCTAACAGAGAACAGCCAACCTCAGAAGTAAATAGCAACTAAACGGAACCATCTCCCGGTCAAACTCCGCTATTACTGATAGCTGAAAACAGGAAGTGTGTTTCAAGCAAAATACGGATGCTAACTAACTGAGTTGAGCCCCATCCGTTGATGTGAGGGGCAGCAGACTGCTGTGTCGCTTTGTCCAGTCAGAGTGTGATACAGAGACGGTGTGGGAATCCCCGATCGTGGTTGTCACGCAACCTCGAGGTTGCTGGTTTGAAACCCCTGTCTGTCCATTAGATACCGAACCCCTAGTTGCCCAGTTGAACCGTAAAGATGAGAAACCAATGTTGAGTAATCACGACCGTTTTCAGGTCAGCTAACATTCCTGTGTCCCTCGCCAGAACCCACTACAGACATGCCCCGGCCGACGCTGCTGGCGCTGGCTGCGCTTCTCTGCGCTTCCCACTGTGTGACGGGGGGGAGGATCCTGGTGTTCCCCATAGACGGAAGCCACTGGATCAACATGAAAGTGCTCATTGAGGAGCTCCACACCCGTGGCCATGACATCACAGTGATCCGACACAGAGACAACTGGTACATCAAACCGGAGTCCGACCTCTACAAGGCCATCAACTTGAACTTCTCCAGCGGTTTTGATAAGGACAACTTTGGCTCCTTTGTCACCAGACTTCTAGACATGCAGAAGAAAGGCGCCTCGTTCTGGGCTTTCCTAGCGCTACAATTCCAAGTGGTGGACCAGTTTTATTGGTGCAACAAGAGGGTGGTCCAGATGTTGGGGGACATCTTTGAGGACAAGGAAATGATGAAGAGCTTCCATGATGCCAAATACGACATGGTTCTGACGGACCCTGCCTTTGGCGGAGGGGTTCTCCTGGCTCACCGTTTAGGTCTTCCACTGGTTCTAAACGTCAGGTGGACTGTCCAGGGTGACGGAAATCTTGCCATCGCTCCCTCCCCTTTGTCTTATGTCCCCATTCCGGGAGTGGAACTGACAGACAAGATGACCTTCTCTGAGCGGATCAAGAACATGATGTATTACTTCTTCACCTGCTGGCAAGTTTGGTACGTAGCAGACTCCACCTACAAACCATTTGTCCATCACTACTTTGGTCCAGACGTACACTACATGGAGCTCTTCCAAGCAGCAGACATCTGGTTGATGAGGAACGATTTCACGTTGGAATTCCCGCGCCCCACCATGCCCAATGTGGTCTACATGGCAGGATTTCAATGCAAGGCGTCCAAGCCCCTCCCTCAAGAGCTGGAGGACTTTGTCCAAAGTTCTGGTGAACACGGCGTCATCGTGATGACCCTCGGTACTTTGGTCGCCTACCTTCCCGAGGACATCACAGACGGCATCGCCGCCGCTTTCGCCCGACTCCCTCAGAAGGTCATCTGGAGGCACCAGGGCAAACGTCCGTCCACGCTCGGCAACAACACGCTGCTTTTGGATTGGCTGCCTCAAAACGACCTCCTGGGTCACCCCAAGACCAAAGTGTTTGTGGCGCACGGCGGCACCAACGGAGTCCAGGAGGCCATTTACCACGGCATCCCCCTGGTGGGCCTGCCCCTCATGTTCGACCAGCACGACAACCTCTTCAGGATGAAGGTGAGGGGCGTGGCCGAGGTGCTGGACATCGCCACGGTGAACGAGGACAACTTCCTGGCGGCTCTGAAGGCGGTGCTGTACGAACCGTCGTACCGTCAGAACATGAAGAGGCTGTCGGAGCTGCACAGGGACCAGCCCATCAAGCCTCTGGACCGCGCCATGTTCTGGATCGAGTTTGTCATGAGGCACAAGGGAGCCAAACACCTACGGACTGAATGGTACAAGATGTCCAAGATCCAGTACTACTCCATCGATGTGCTGGCCTTCTTGCTGGCGCTCGTGCTAGCTGGCGCCGCTCTTTGCATTTCACTGCTAAAGTTCCTGTGGCCAAGGTCGCTTTCCAGAAGCAAAGTGAAAAAACAATAATACACCATGTGTCCTTTTGATAAAAAAGTTCAACTTCCTGTATGGAAGGTTGGAAAAAGTGCATTATCGTGTACAAATGTCACTGAGTAACAACATGTCTGTAATAAAATCATGGAACCTACTTTGTTTGCGCCTCTGACTCAAGGTTACATGCCAACAGCCAGCAGGATCCTCCGGCTCAGGGTTTTTGGGTTTACCACATGACTTTTATTCCCAAAAAAACCTCAAGATGTTTGAAGTTTCAAATGACTACCTTACTGCGTCACAACTTTTGAGAGACGTCTCCCTGTTGGAAAAGACCACTCGAGTTTATGTCTTGGTTTCTAAGTGAAATTGACAGTCACTTGTTGAGTTTTATTTGACATAAATGAAGACCCAGAAGGGTAAACGTTCCTCCTCCCTTCACTGTGTACCCTCATGAGAACTGTTTGTTGACACCCTGAGGGGACCTACAGATTATATCACACTACCATCCATCCATACATTTTCTGTACCGCTTATCCTCACTAGGGTCGTGGGTATGCTGGAGCCTATCCCAGCTGTCTTGGGGCAAGAGGCGGGGTCCACCCTGGACTGGTTGGTGGCCAGCCAATCCCAGGGCCCATATGGACAAAGAACCATTCCCACTCCTATTCATACCTATGGACAACAGCCTAGAATCACTGGACCATTAGTTCAAGAGTCAGTTGTCAGACCGGAGAAAGTCTTTTCATATCTTTGATTTAATAAGCAGTTACCCAGCGTCTACTGAAAGGATCCAACCTCAGAGAGAATTTGAAGGAAAAGTAGTAAGAAGCCGTGTGATTGGCCCTCAGAAAAAACAAACAGAAGGATGTGTAAAAGTCAACCTACCAGGAAGCTTATATAAGCAGCGGTCTGCCATCCTGTGAGCCGCTCGGACCATCCAGCACACCTGAAATCCGTGGTAGGTCTCAAGTCTTCTCTGGTGTTTGTGTCAGCCGACCAGACGTCCGTTAAATGTGACTGTGGTCTTGATCGTTGATCCTCTGTTCCACGGTCTTTAGGAAGTACAAGCAATGTTTGATGTAGCGTCCTTAACTGCCATGCAAGTCTAAGCGGACGTTATGGTGGAATGGTACATTTATTCCTGATCCGATTTTTCAGTACGGATCATTCGGTAGGGCACAGATCTGCACCGAGTTCCCACGCAGTCCACGGAAGTGTACCTGCTGTGTGTCATGTCTCTACTCTGTCAACAACTGCAGTGGAGTCTAGCTTTTGGCTAGCAGGAGTTGAGGATTCTGATCGTGGCAAAGAGAAACCAGAGCTTGAAAAGCCTCCTTCATTGTTTGGGAACAGTTTGGGAACACTTGGCCTTTCCGGTGAGATAGGGATAAAGACAAGTGGATCATGGAAGATGAATGCAGTGCACCTCCAATGTTCAGTAGACACGGGGAAGGGGACTGCTGCATGCAACTGGTTCCGCCACGACTACTGGTTACTCCTCAAATACTCCATGACGTGATCTATCCTGAGGGGCGCTGATAAGTATTCAAGTATTGTGGATCTTTAACCACCACAGTGACACTCATCTGCTCGGATCCCAGCCGCCACCCCCTTGAGGTTCCAAAACCCCCACTCATTGTGAAGTAGCATGGTATGATGCGTGTGCTCCTGGCCGTGAACCCCAGAACCCCAGGCTGCTGGCCCAGGCCGAGTACCGGACACCAGGTCTCTAGTGTCTTCCGCAGGTTCTTGAACCTCTCTCTGTTCCAAGAGGTCACCCCCACCTGCCTGAAATCCTCAGCAATCATCCCAATACCCCAAAAGACACCCATTACCAGCCTTAATGACTACCGCCCTGTTGCCCTTGGCATGTTCTCATGACGTACTTTAAGGGGCTGGCTCTTAAACACATCACAGACTGTCTTCCTCCCATACTCAGGTGAACAGATCCACAGAGGACGCCATCGCTATAGCCCTGCATGCCGTGCTGAATCACCTCAAACAACCGCAGAGCTACGCCAGGATGCTCTTTGTGGACTATAGCTCGCCTTCAATACAATCTGATCACCAAAACAGACACCTTAGGCCTCCCCCCCTCTAACATACACCAAGACCAAGGACTTCCTGACCAACAAACCCCAGACAGCTTTGCTTTCCTCCACCCCCACGACGATACAACAGTGGTTGGGTGATCTGGAAGGGAGACAAGGCAGCTTACGGTCATGAGGTACAGAAGCTTAGAAGCTGGAGTTCAGGCAACAATCTGGCACTGAACACTGTAAAGACAAAGTAGATCATGGTGGACTTCACGATGAACAGAACTGACCCGTCTCCTCTCGACAAATCAAGAGTTCTTCCTACATTCCGGGCTGGCATGGCTCGTGTGGGGTTGCGGTGGCCTCTCAGTCTCAAAGCTTCATGTTTGGTCCACCGCCCTCCCGTGACCACGTAAAGCATCCTTGGTAAAAAAAAGGTGGCCTCCAAGTGAAAGTGTATTTACCATTTGACTCCCGTCCAATGTAACCTTACACGCATGTTTGTAATAAACAAAACGCACCCCCAAATACGGTACCCGTTTATGAGGGAACCCAAGATTTTCAGAAAGAGTCACAAATCCACATGACTAACATTTCCCGTGTCCCTTGCCAGAACCCACTACAGACATGTCCCGGTCGACACTGCCGGTGCTGGCCTTGCTTCTCTGTGCTTCCAGCTGTGTGACGGGGGGGAGGATCCTGGTGTTCCCCGTAGACATAAGCCACTGGATCAACATGAAAGTGCTCATTGAGGAGCTTCACACCCGTGGCCATGACATCACAGTGATCCAGCTAAGAGACAACTGGTACATCAAGCCGGAGTCCGACCTCTACCATACCATCAACTTGAATTTCTCCTGTGGCTTTAATGAGCACAATTTTAATCTCATTGTCACCAGAGTCCTGAAAATGCTGCGCAAAGGATCCTCACTCTGGACCTACCTATCAGCACAATACCAAGTGATGAACTACTTCTATGAGCTGAACAATCTAGTGGTCCAGATGTTGGGGGACATCTTTGAAGACAAGGAAATGATGAAGAGCTTCCATGATGCCAAATACGACATGGTTCTGACGGACCCTGCCTTTGGCGGAGGGGTTCTCCTGGCTCACCGTTTAGGTCTTCCACTGGTTCTAAACGTCAGGTGGGCTATTCAGGGTGACGGACATCATATGATCGCTCCCTCCCCTTTGTCTTATGTCCCCATTCCGGGAGTGATACTGACGGACAAGATGACCTTCTCTGAGCGGATCAAGAACATGATGTGTTACCTTCTCAGTAGCTGGTATGTTTGGTACGTAGCAGACTCCGCCTACAGGCCATTTGTCCACCACTACTTTGGTCCAGACGTACACTACATGGAGCTCTTCCAAGCAGCAGACATCTGGTTGATGAGGAACGATTTCACGTTGGAATTCCCGCGCCCCACCATGCCCAATGTGGTCTACATGGCAGGATTTCAATGCAAGGCGTCCAAGCCCCTCCCTCAAGAGCTGGAGGACTTTGTCCAAAGTTCTGGTGAACACGGCGTCATCGTGATGACCCTCGGTACTTTGGTCGCCTACCTTCCCGAGGACATCACAGACGACATCGCCGCCGCTTTCGCCCGACTCCCTCAGAAGGTCATCTGGAGGCACCAGGGCAAACGTCCGTCCACGCTCGGCAACAACACGCTGCTTTTGGATTGGCTGCCTCAAAACGACCTCCTGGGTCACCCCAAGACCAAAGTGTTTGTGGCGCACGGCGGCACCAACGGAGTCCAGGAGGCCATTTACCACGGCATCCCCCTGGTGGGCCTGCCCCTCATGTTCGACCAGCACGACAACCTCTTCAGGATGAAGGTGAGGGGCGTGGCCGAGGTGCTGGACATCGCCACGGTGAACGAGGACAACTTCCTGGCGGCTCTGAAGGCGGTGCTGCACGAACCGTCGTACCGTCAGAACATGAAGAGGCTGTCGGAGCTGCACAGGGACCAGCCCATCAAGCCTCTGGACCGCGCCATGTTCTGGATCGAGTTTGTCATGAGGCACAAGGGAGCCAAACACCTACGGACAGAATGGTACAAGATGTCCAAGATCCAGTACTACTCCATCGATGTGCTGGCCTTCTTGCTGGCGCTCGTGCTAGCTGGCGCCGCTCTTTGCATTTCACTGCTAAAGTTCTTGTGGCCAAGGTTGCTTTCCAGAAGCAAAGTGAAAAAACAATAATACGCCATGTGTCCTTGTAAACAGCAACAATTATAAAATGATTGCATGAATGCACGTGAATGACTGTTAGCATGCTAGCTCCTTTTCTCACGTTTAAAGGCAAACACACACATGGCATGATGCAGGGATATTGTATGACAGCCTTGGCACTTTTGCTATAGAGTGCCATCTTGCTAGGTGCTAGCATGCTAACTGTTAGCATGCTAGCTTATTTTCTCACGTCTAACGGCAAACACACATGGAATGATGCAGGGATATTGTATGACAGCCTTGGCACTTTTGCTATAGAGTGCCATCTTGCTAGGTGCTAGCATGCTAACTGTTAGCATTTTAGCTCATTTTCTCACGTCTAACGGCAAACACACATGGAATGATGCAGGGATATTGTATGACAGCCTTGGCACTTTTGCTATAGAGTGCCATCTTGCTAGGTGCTAGCATGCTAACTGTTAGCATGCTAGCTTATTTTCTCACGTCTAAAGGCAAACACACACATGGAATGATGCAGGGATATTGTATGACAGCCTTGGCACTTTTGCTATAGAGTGCCATCTTGCTAGGTGCTAGCATGCTAACTGTTAGCATGCTAGCTTATTTTCTCACGTCTAAAGGCAAACACACACATGGAATGATGCAGGGATATTGTATGACAGCCTTGGCACTTTTGCAATAGGTGCTAGCATGCTAGGGCGCGCCCTCCAGTGACCGCCACAGCATCCACCCAATTAAGTGCATTGGAGTTTAGTTAAGACGCAGCTAGTGATGACTTACCCTTGTCAGCTGGGAGGCGGGTCTCTTCGTCAGGGGTGAGCGCAGGGTGGTCACGGTCTTGGTGGTGCAAAAACGAAGATCTGCACGCAAACGGAAGACGCTTAACAATTATCGCTAGCAGCAAAAACCCAAATGACACCCCATCAACATTTCTGACATTTCGGTCTGTACGGTGGTGTTTAGTGACAACCTTTCGCCGCGGACCTCCCCCTCACTGAGGTCTTCCAGGGAAATCCGCGAGGGTGACGAGTCAACGGCGGCGCCAAACGTTGTCTCCAGGTAGCTCAGCGGCAGCGTCCTGTTGACCGGCTGGTGAATCTGTGCCGGGCTCTGGCGGGTCAGGACCGCTCTGCCGCCCACGTAGAAGCGAACGAGTGCGGGCAGGGAGTCAAAGACCTCCTGGTCCAGGCTGTACTGGACCCGAGTGCCGTTGTCACTGGACTGTACCACTATCTTCCTTATGGGGACGTGGGTTGTCTTATGGTCCCAGTGAGATGTCAGGACAAAGTCACCCAGACTGGAGTCAGAGTCCCTGATGAGGAAGTCACCGTGGGTCAAAGGCAAGCTCTCGGACACCTGAGGACATGTGACAACACTTCCTGTCAGGGGGCGTTGGCGATATGAGGTGTGTGACAGACAGGCTGACCTCCGAGGGAATGGGTCCGTGGTACCAGGCATGGCTCCTCAGGTTGGCGCTGCCGAGCTTCAGCTCCTCCTCCAACTGCCTCCTCAGGCTCTCCGATGGCGGCTCCAACCAGAACTTGTCCTTGGAGAACTGAAAGGGCATCACGGTGAGGGCCGGCACACAACAAGAATGTCTTATTATGTCTTATTTTATTTTCTCATACCTACTATATTGGGTAATGGGAGTGAAAAGGTGTCTTATATGCGTGTTATTTCATGTCTTATTGTCTCTTACTATGTCTATATTGAGTGGTAGGAGTGTAGAGGTGAGCATAGGGTTGTTATTTCAAGTCTAGGGGGCTCTAACAATGTTTACAACTGTATTTCTCTCTTATTATGTCTACTATATTGGGTAATAGGAGTGTAAGGGTTACTATAGGGGTGTTATTTTATAGGTGGAAGTCTCTAATGATGTTAAAAAATGTATTTAGAAGGTTGTAAACAACAGTCTAATGAGGTTCATTTGGTCCAAAATAGTACTTTTTTCATTCCTGCCAGTTTGGACTGCTTGCTAGCTGCTCGCTAGTCTTCATGTGACGTCACAGGAACATCAGGTGACCACTCCAATGGCTCAGAGTATCAGAGTCATACAAGGCTCTAATAATGTTAAAAACTGCATTTCGAGGGTCGTAAACAAGTTTTTGCAGTCTTATATATCTATTTTCCATAATAATGCTCAGAAAACATATTTAAGAGGTTTTCTATTCTCCAACTTGAAATGTTTATGTTACCAGGACTCTTGTGGACCCGGACAGGACTCAAATGAGCAACACAGAGGGCCTGATGAGAAAACACTGGCGCCACCAGAGGCCTTAAGACCCAGACCCGGGACCCGTGCCGGAGTCTTGGCTTCGTCGTCGTGGCGACATGATTACGGGACGGGAGGCATCACTCAGCAGCGCTTTGTCTGCGCCGTCGTTGAGCACAGAAAGAAGCTACTGTAGATCAACACGCTACAAGGGGGCGGGCCGCGGGGGGAGGGGCGGGGTCTTTTGTCCGCACACAATTATATTGACATGACCTGTTGTTTTTCTCACGCCTGACACCCCTCTGCTTTGACATAATGGTTTGTCCGGCTGCACTGTGAATGAGAACCTGGCACCGGACCAGAACCACAACACACAACTGTCTGTGTGTGACTGTGAATGAATTCCTTTCATTTCATGAGCAAGTATCCCATAATAAGTCACTGTCGTGGAACTTGTGGTGTTCTGTGGGCTTCGGTAACAGGGCAACAGAAAAGCAGGAGAAGAAGCTCACCTTGACGTATTCACCGCTGCTGTCTGCTGCCTCAGGCTGGCTGAAAAGGTACAAAGGAAAAGTCAAGTTGAGCCCTTCATATTTTTGTACTTTATTCTTTAAAAAAAAATATTATTTTTGCTGGGTTTTTTTTGCTTTTCTGGCAAAGAGTCGATGAGAAAGTGGTTGTCGAACAAGAGGTCCCCGAAGTAGCATTACATTTTATTACACTTCCTCTTCCTGTATGTCATACAGCACGCGCACGCCGGCATGCGCACGCGCACACAGCTGTGGCGGTGAGCTGCCATGACAGCAGCAACAGATGTGAAGGCACAACAAGACGATATAAACGGTGCTGAGCAAAAAGCTAACTCATTTACTTACTGTCAACTTTTATCATGACGACAAAAAACGCGTCAATCGGTTCAAACTTTTCAATTCCACTTAAATGACACTTTTACATCTCCGGGGGGAGGAACGTAACATGCTAACACGTTTGCTCTCTGCAGCTAGCTTAGCCGAGTCACTGACCATACCGGAACTTTGCGACAAGATCTCAGAAAAGTTATTTTCTCACCGGATTTTTGTCTCCGCTTGAATCCGAATCATGTTTGACCGCTTCTAGCGGCTACCATCCGATTCTCATGCCTTCTTCTTTAACTCATCTTCATCTTTAACCCTCCATCCAGATGAGCGACCTGGTCAGAGGGGTCCGGCAGGACGCTACTGCGCATGCGGGCTGGGACACCAGCCATTTCAATGGTGTGTTTATTCCATTGTACTTTTCATTTATTATAACCACTTCATTTCATTCGGAAAAGGCAATATTAACTGTTAGCTTTGAGAAGGTGCTGCTAGTTTTATTTTTTTAATTAAATTAATTATTTTTATTTTATTAATTTTATTCATAAATTAAATTTGTAATTGAAAATTTGATATCATGCAAAAGTGTTAAAAAAAATAGTCACCTGTGCACATCTTCCTCTTCCTTTGTGGTGCCCTGCGTGCACGTGAGGCCCGGCTCGTGCACGTGTCTGCGGGCGGCGTCACCTATGGGGTCCATGGGGACGTACACGTCCTGAGCGGGACTCTTTGGCACGATGGGAGCGCCCTCAGCATCCTGGCCCCGAGGGTCGCTGTCGGAGGTCAAAGCTGAAGCTCGGCTGAGCCTCGGCGTGGCAGGCAGCGGTCGTGCGGCTGCGGAGGCGCCGGCGGGACCGTCCGGGCAGTTGAGACTGAGCCCGGACAGAGCGCCGAGCAGGGGGGAGTCTCGTACGTGTTCCCCCGGCTGCCTCCGCCCCCCACCGCCCCCATTCTCCTCGTCCCCCGTCGTCTTTGTCCTGGTCTGCTTCATCCCCCGACAGCTCCGCTGGTGCCTCTCGCCGCGGGGCACAGTGCCCACATGAGTGTACATGTCGCTGGAGCGCACGTAGCCGCCCTGCTGGGGGCCGGACTCCATGTCGTCAGCTGACCTGGCCCTGCTCCCAAGATGCTCTGGGGCGGCCTTCTGTCTGGTAGACGGGAGGCGCATGGAAAGGTTGGCCAGACTGCCGAACCACTTGGAGGCTGCAGAGCAGAATAACGCTCGTTAGACTTCAAAGTGTTGCCTTCAGGGGGCCACATGTCACACGTTTATTCCCACTCTGGATGCAAGTTTTCCCCAGTTTTTCTAAACTACAAATAAATCAAACAGTTTTGTGATTTGTACGGGTCTTATTTACCTCTTATTATGACCACTATATTGGGTAATAGGAACATAAAGTTGACTATAGGGGTGTTATTTCATGTCTAGATGACTCCAATAATGTTAAAAACTGTATAATACGTTGTACACAAGTTTTCTCCTTATTTTGTCTTCTTATATTGTGTAATAGGAATGTAAAAGTGATATAGGGGTGTTATGTCAGGTCTAGAGGGCTCTAATAATAATAAATAACCGTATTCAGAATGTTGTAAACAAGTTTATCTGATTTCTTTTCTTGTATTATGTCGACTATATTTTTGTGGTACAGGCATGTTTTAAAACCGTATTCTACTAAATGTGACTGTAGATGTGTTATTCATCTCTAGAGGGCTCTAATAATAAAAAAAAACATATTTAGAAGATCGGGAAAATGTTTCTTAGTTTCCAAACAAAGAAGCTAGCTCGCTAATTGCTACGGAAGTCAGCTACGTAGCGTTTGACTCAAATAATTATCATCTTTGTTCATCTTTATACAGTCTTGCAAGTACAAAACTATTCTAAATACATAGAAACGATGAATGAATGGGATAAATAAACATTTACGTTAATTGAAAACGTGTGTTTTTAATCACACAGCGTCCTTCGTTTCCAACAAAGAAGCTAGCTTGCTAGCTTGCTACGGAAGTTCGCTCCGCAGCTCGTCTATGACGTCAATAGCGTTTGACTCAAAACATCTTTATACAGTCTTACAGGTACAAAACTATTCTAAATACATATAAATGATGAATGAATGGGATGATTAAACATTTACCTTCATTGTAAAGGTGTTTTTAAATCATCACCAAACGTCCTTAGTTTCCAAACAAAGAAGCTAGCTCGCTAGCTGGCTTGCTACGGAACTTAGCTCCGCAGCCTGTCTATGACGTCATGACGCTAACCAAGGTTCCGCTGGAGTCCATGTGTAAATACGGAGTGAGTGGGAGAGAGACGAGCGGTTGTTGTGTTTTGTGCGTGGAAACTCTCAAGGCTTCTGTTCTCAATTCCTTCTCACAAATGTTAGCTTTGATTCCCCCCGTGGGACCAACAAGGATGGATGCTAAATAAAGACGTGTTTTGGGAGCGAAAAGAAAAGTCACAGTAATCTGAAAATAAGTCAGAATAATATGAGGAAAAAAAGTCATAATGTTACGAGAATAAAGTTGTGATATGAGAATAAAGTCATGAATTTACATTTTAAAAAGGCAAATACAACAAAAAAATGTAATATTACAAGAATAAGGGCATACATTTTGCAGGAAAAAGTCATCATAATATGACAAAAATTTTAATAATCCAACAATAAAAGGTATACATTTATGAGAAAAGGTTGTAAAAATACGAGAAAAAAAGTCTGAATATTACAAGAATAAATTTGTAAATTTATGGGAAAAAAAGTTTTGGTAATACAAGAAATAAGTCATAATAATAACAGAAAATTCTTAATATTATGAGGATAAAATAGTAAATTTACAATAAGAAAGTCGTAATATTATGAGATAAAAAAATACATAAAATTTATAAAAACAGTCGAAATAATAAAGTTGTAAATTCATGAGAAAAAAAAGTCAGAATATTACAAGAATAAATTTGTAAATTTATGAGAAAAAAGTCAGAATATTAGGAGAATGGAAGTTGTACATTTCTGAGCAAAAAAAAAGTCTGAATTTGATGATAAAGTCGTAAATTCACAAGGAAAAAAATCAGGAATTTTACAAGAATAAAGTCATAATTTTCTGACCATAAAAGTTTTCAATATTGCGAGAAGAAGTTGTAAATGAATGGGATATTACTAGTCATAATAACACAAAAAGGTGATAATATTAGGAGAATAATGTTTGTATGGACCGTCATTAGCATCACAGCACCACATGACCTGCCTCTCTCTCTCTCTCCCTCTCTGTCACACACACACACACACACACACATGCACACACACACACACACACACACACACACACACAAGAAGACGTGTTTGTCAAAAACTTACCGTGTTTGTGTCTCTTCATGTCTGTCTTTCTTTATCCGCTTCAGGCGTCTTCACACAAAGTGAAGGACTTCCTGTCGCACGACTAAGTGAGAGCTGAACATGGGTGGATGCAATCATATTTCCAGTAACACACACTCACACACACACACACACACACACACACACAAGACTAAACTAGCAATGTCACTAATTGACTTATTTCACTTTGTTTTCTTGTCAGTCAAATCCTGCATGGCTAACTCATGTATGAAATATAGACTATATACTCCATAGCAATATGCACTGCAATCTACATGTAATTGTATTTATATTGGCTGTGTGAGCATGTGCTGTCTATCTTACAACACTTCCTGTTAGCATTTCCTGCACAAACGCAACCATGTAAACTCATGCAGTAGCTCTACTTGTACTACACTACACACACACACAGGTTATAACAAAACAAGAACAATGTCATAATATTATAAGAATAAGGTTATAAATTATCCCCCAAAAATGTTCTAATAATACGGGAGAAAATATCATAATCTACAAGATTAAAGTGGTACATTTAGGAGAAAAGAAGTCATAATATTATGAGAACAAAAATCAGAAACAAAGTCATAACAATAAGAGAAAAAATTGTAATAATATGAAGAAAAATGTCAAGAACTACAAAGTGGTCTGGAACCCAAGATGCGGAGGCAGGAAGTACAACAAAAATATTTATGAACAAAAAGAGTCCACACAGAGAAAGCATTCCTACATCATGTCATGTGTATGTAGGCCGTTAAACAGGAGTAAAATCGCCAAAATGTCAACATGCTAACAGTTAGCATGGTGACACCTAGCAAGATGGCACTAAGTGGCAAACGTGCCAAGGCAGTTCCATGGTGTCCATACATCATGCCATGTGTGTATTTTCATATAGATGTGCATAAAAAAGTCAAAATGCTAATATGCTAACAGTTAGCATGGTAGCATCTAACAAGAAAGCGTCAAGTCCCAAAAGTGTTAAAGCAGTCCCATAGTGTCCCTACGCCATGCCATGTGTGTATTTGCCTTTAGACATGAGTAAATTAGCTAAAATTTTAAAATGGTAACAAGCTAACGGTTATCATGCTAGCACCTAGCAAGAGAGCCTCGAGTACCTAAAGTGCCAAGGCTGTCCTATAACCTCCCTGCATAATGCCATGTGTGTATTTGCCTTTAGACATGAGGACATTTGGTAAAATGGCAACATGCTAACAGTTAGCATGGTAGCATCTAGCAAGAAAGCACCAAGTAGTGAAAGTGTTAAAGCAGTCCCATAGTGTATACATGAGTAAATTAGCTGAAATGCTATGTTGCTAGGTGCTAACATGCTATCAACTAGCATGCTAGCACCTAGCAACATAGCATCAAGTAGCATCTAGGGACCTTCTTGTGGTCTTGGCTGGTCTGCATTGCGAAGCCCCCACCTACTGCTGCTTTGTAGTGCATGCCCATACTAATAACAGCTAAAGAAAAAAAGAAATATTGATAGGGCTGCTGTGCCTTGGAGGCATGCCCATAACAAGCGGTGGAACACACACATACAGACACGAGGGAAGGGACACGTGGTGTACGGAGCTCTTCTCCTTTGTGAAAGACAACACCAGCCATCCTTGCTGTAATCTTACCTTCAGCCACCAGATGGCGGCAGTCTTCCTGAGCCCGATAACACTAGACACGGTGTGGCCATGCTTATATCACAATCACAATACATTATTTGTCAATAAAGTTGGAATAAAGTCCTCATATTGTGGGAATAGAGTCATGATATTATGGCAATAAAGTCCTGATATTATGGGAATAAAGTCATGATATTATGGGAATACAGTCCTGATATTATGGGAATAAAGTCCCGATATTACGGGAATAAAGTCATGATGTTGAGCGTCTTCCCACTATAGATGATCTTCTAGGTTCGTCTTTTATAATCCAACAAAACATCTTCCTTTATGACATCATAACTATTGGATGGAAGGAAATAGAAAAGCCATATATTTGGAGAGATATGTATTCATAACTTGGGAATGTAGTGGAGTGAAAAACAAAATTATGACAAAAGAATGTCATTAGAAGATAAAAAAGTCATAATTATGAGATAATACGTTAAAATATCAGCTCAAAGGTCCTAATTAGGAGATAGGAAAGTCTAAAGTGCTATTGTTAGCATTGCTAGCATGCTAACGTAAGCATGTTAGCATTGCTAACATTAGCATAATAGCAGACTTAGGACTATTATGCTACATGGTAACATGCAGAATTAGCATTGCCAGCATGCTAACATTTCATATTTCATTTCTGTTAACATTAGCATAGTAGCATTTTTAAACATTTACAAACACTACTGTAATGTTAGCATGCTAACATTAGCATTTCTAGCATGTTAACATTAGCATAGTAGCAGACTTTGGACTATTATGCTACATGGTAACATGCAGAATTAGCATGGCTAACATGCTAACATTTCATATTTCATTTCTAGCATGTTAACATTAGCATAGTAGCATTTTAAAACAGTTACAAACACCACTGTAATGTTAGCATGCTAACATTAGCATTTCTAGCATGTTAACATTAGCATAGTAGCAGACTTTGGACTATTATGCTACATGGAAACATGCAGAATTAGCATGGCTAACATGCTAACATTTCATATTTCATTTCTAGCATGTTAACATTAGCATAGTAGCATTTTTAAACATTTACAAACACCACTGTAATGTTAGCATGCTAACATGAGCATTTCTAGCATGTTAACATTAGCATAGTAGCATTTTTATCCATCTTAGGGAGACATGTGTGAACATTACAATGTGAACATTAGCATGCGAACGTTAACATAGTAGCATTTTCCTAGCTAGACACTTACCACTGTTATGCTACGTGTTAGAATGGCTGTCATGCTAACATTAGCAATGTCAATTGTTGTAAATATATTGGTGCGGGGTTGCGACAGAGGCACAGAGGGAACAGGATAGAGGATAGTAGCGGGCTAGTACAAGCGTCAAAAACAAAGGTCGTCATTCATTAACACCCCAAGGTGTTGACTTCCTGTGTCATAATTAACCAGCAGACAAACAGCATAAAGTGCACTCGGCTGCTAGCTGGGTCAAAACAAAACATGTTTTGGCAGAAAGGACCTGACCTCTCACCTTTACCCGCATGTTTGTCTGAGCCTGCAGGTCAAAGTGCGTTTGCGTCAGGACGCCGTGCGTGACGTCATTTAGCGCCTAAGTGTACAACCTTGGCACTGTTGTTCACTCTGCATCTTTTTTTGGCTTTTGGACCTTCTGTTTTTTCTACCCTGTTAATCCTTACAGACACTAAAAGTGACATAACGTACTTGCAAGGCAAATAAAGTTCCCACCTGATTAATTTCCGAGACCAAAGCATAGAAAGAATATCATTAAAAAGCATGAAAAATACAGAAATGTATGTTTTCATTGACGTATTAATGCTTGTACTGCCAAGCAACTACAATGGCGACTTCTGTCCGCTTTTGAATGAAAGGACACCGGTGATTGGTTCATCTTTGACACAGAATCGAGCTCTCGATTGGTCCACTATGGCTCCATCCCTTACGCAACGGAAAGGCGGGACTAAGCCGAGCCCTTCAATGAGAAGCCTTTTCGATTGGCCAGTAGTAAAAGGACGTCGTGTTCGAAAGGCGGGACGTCGAGGCCAACCAATGAGGCGTCAATATTCCAGGAAGGGGCGTGGTGGAGTCGACATTCTTTAGAAGCCGGCTTCTTGTGAGGAACCGGCATTTCACTCCACCGGCGGGAAGTGCTGTGGGCTCCCCCTAATTTATTTATTTATTGTATTTTTTTTGACACTTACCGGAACCAAACATGCTCGCCCTGTGCCTTTACGTCCCAGTGTCCAACTCCGACCCGGTGGAAGTGGATTACTTCGAGTCGAACGGGCTCCCTTCCGAGCTCAACTCGCTCTTCACCAAACTGAGCGTGTTTCTGCCGTCTCAGGAGTTTTCAGCGTATCAACGATGGCGGAAGGTAGTGTGAAAAAGCTCATCTGATATTATTTACTACTCCCTATGTCGTTTTTTGCACTTAAATGTGTTTCCTTTCTAGTCCCATTCGCGTTTCCACGCAGTTTCTTGTCTCAGTGTGGTCGGGCGTGCCGGCCGGTAAAATTAGCTTAGTTTAGCATGAGGCCTTTACGACTAGGCCGCACTGCTTGCCACGATAGCATTATTTGCCAGAAATTGTGACTTTTGACTTTATAGAAACGCATATGTTGTCATTAAAATGCAACAATTACTCGAGTCTAATTCTGCGTGTTTTATGTTTGAAGACATTTGGGCATTTGACTCCACTTTTTCAAGGAATTCTCTTTCCTTATGCTTCGTGACGTCACGGCTTGAAGTACCGGCTTTTAACAGTAAAAAAAAAAAGCATTCAATTTCATATTTTATTCAATTTCATCAATTTAATACATAAAAAATACATGGTTAAAAATAAAATCATTCAAATATTTTAATGATGATTATTTTTGGATTTGATAAGTTATTTTTACAAAATATTTTGTCTAATTTGCACATTAAAAATAATGCATTAATTTAAAAAATGTTTTTAAAAATGGTAAAAAAAGAAATATTCGAGTGTATGTGATTTTGTAAAAAAAAAAAACAACAACATTAAAACCACTGTTGCTGCACCCCGAAGATGTTATCATATGCATTTTAATAATAAAAAGTTCCCAAATTGGTTCCTAGAACCCCCGTTTTGCTGACAGGTGACCCGCTCCGGCCTGCGAGACCATGCGTGTTATTCCAGCGTGACACTCGGGTCGGGTATCTGCGCAGGCACATATGACATAAAAGTGCCAGCGACCCGGTCTTGATTTAGTCCGGGAGGCCCGGTGCTCAGACGGGATTACAGGAGTTGGCGGGCCACGGAGGCTTTGAGGTCAAAGATAGACCAGGTCGAGTTGGAGAACAGGACGTTACGGTGTCATGTGAGGAGATCAGACACCTGGCAAATAGGTCACTTGGAGGGGGGGGCGCCTCCAGACTCCGAACCCCGAAGTGAATTTGGTGTGTATGCTTTATTCTGAACGTCTGAGTGTGGCTTTCATCTCCAGAAAACCTTGAAGAGGGAGCCAAACCAGTCTGACGGCCAGCTGGACTTTGAGGAGTTTGTGCACTATCTGCAGGACTACGAGAAGGACTTGAAGTTGGTGGTCAAGAGTCTGGACAAGAAGCATGCCGGTGAGCTCCCGTCGTTTTAACACTATGAGGTTGGGGAAGTGGGAGGGCTTGATGGGTCCCCCTTAAATTTTAGTGCAGGGGCGTCAAACTGGCTTGCCTTTGTGTGGGCCACGTCGTTCTGGTTCCTCTCAAAGGGCCGCCTGTACCGGTGGAAGCATATTAAAATCACACCTTTTATTTTTTATTATTTATTTATTATTTTCTATTATTTATTTATTTTTATTTGTATTATTTTTATGTTTTCATTATTTATTTTATGATAATTACACGTATTTTCACTTTTTTATTCTTGAATTTTGATGACAAAAATAAGAACTTTTACGTCAAAATTGACAAAGGCACTTATTTAAAACCAATAAAATGTTTAAATTAATATAAATTTAAGTAAAAAAAAAAAGTCACAATGGTAAATACAAAAGGCTTAAAATATATTCTAGCTAAAAATATTTTACAAAAATCTTAAAATAATATTAAATAATAATATTAAATAATAATAATAAATACTAATATTAAATAATAATATTAAATAATAATATTAAAAATAAATATCTTACCCTATTTAAAAAAATATTTAAATTCTTTGAAATATTCAAGTAAAAAATACACTGACAAGAATATACCAAATAATAAATAAGGGTTAAAATTCTTTTTTTGTATTTTTTATTTTTTTTCGAAAGAATCCAAAAAGTATTTCCAGCTCATGTTCCTTCTTCCCGTTTGTGAAGGTGGAGTAGAAACCAGGGAGTTCGTGCGGTCCCTTCAGGACATCGGCGTGCACATTTCGCCTCGCCTGGCAGAGAAGGCGCTGCACAGGTAGTCGGCCTCGCCGTTGCGGTCGCTGTTTGCGTTTGGGTGTCGGGGGTTTTAACGCGCTGCTTTTTGTTTGTCCCAAGCATGGACAAGAACGGCATGATGACCATCAGCAGTAAAGAGTGGAGCAGGTACCCCACGCCGGAGGAGACGGAGAGCATCCCGGAGATCATCCTGTACTGGAAACACTCCACGGTCAGTCCAGGGTCTCTCCTGCAGATCATTTACACCTTCATGGCCGCCATTAGCGGCCTCGGATACGATGTGCGTCAGCACCACATGAGCTTTAGCGGATTATGTGTGAGTGATACGCTGAGCCGTTACGTAAGCGTGTCAAAGTCTGCGGTGCCTGAAGAATGGCGTCAAAGGCCAGGAGCATCTCAGCCGATGAAAGGCGAGATGGCGTCCGTTTTCACATGTTACATCACACGGCCTCACCGGGACCGCGTCCTCCCCACGATCCGCCAAAAACGCCAAGGCTCCACGCATCGCACCCTCAGGAATGTTTCTTTGCCCTCTGACCAGATCTTCGACGTGGGCGAGAACCTGATGGTTCCAGACGACTTCACCGAGGAGGAGAGGCAGAGCGGCATGTGGTGGCGCCACCTGGTGGCCGGGGGCGGAGCCGGCGCCGTGTCCAGGACGTGCACCGCCCCGCTGGACCGGGTCAAAGTCATGATGCAGGTAAGGAGGGTCCGCCTGGGGGTCTAGCAAGGTCGTAGTTGGCCTTTATTCCCGTCGTAGTTTATTCCCGTTGTAGTTTATTCCCGTGGTGGTTGGGCTTTATTCCTGTCCTTTGACTTTATTCCCGCGGTGGTTGGGCTTTATTCTCGTTGTAGTTTATTCCTGTTGTGAGTTGTAGTTTATTCCCGTGGTGGTTGGGCTTTAGTCCTGTCCTTTGACTTTATTCCTGTGGTGGTTGGGCTTTATTCCCGTCGTAGTTTATTCCCGTTGTAGTTTATTCCCGTGGTGGTTGGGCTTTATTCCTGTCCTTTGACTTTATTCTCGTGGTGGTTGGGCTTTATTCCCGTTGTAGTTTATTCCTGTTGTGGGTTGTAGTTTATTCCTGTGGTGGTTGGGCTTTAGTCCTGTTGTAGTTTATTCCTGTTGTGGGTTGTAGTTTATTCCCGTTGTAGTTTATTCCTGTCGTAGGTTGTAGTTTATTCCCGTGGTGGTTGGGCTTTATTCCCGTCGTAGTTGGGCTTTATTCCCGTCCTTTGACTTTATTGCCATGGTGGTTGGGCTTTATTCCCGTTGTAGTTTATTCCCGTTGTAGTTTATTCCTGTCATGGGTTGTAGTTTATTCCCGTGGTGGTTGGGCTTTATTCCTGTCGTATTTGGGCTTTATTCACGTTGTATTTGGGCTTTATTCCCGTCCTTTGACTTTATTGCCATGGTGGTTGGGCTTTATTCTCGTTGTAGTTTATTCCTGTCATGGGTTGTAGTTTATTCCCGTGGTGGTTGGGCTTTATTCCCGTCGTATTTGGGCTTTATTCCCGTTGTATTTGGGCTTTATTCCCGTCCTTTGACTTTATTGCCATGGTGGTTGGGCTTTATTCCCGTTGTAGTTTATTCCTGTCATGGGTTGTAGTTTATTCCCGTGGTGGTTGGGCTTTATTCCTGTCCTTTGACTTTATTCCCGCGGTGGTTGGGCTTTATTCTCGTTGTAGTTTATTCCTGTTGTGAGTTGTAGTTTATTCCCGTGGTGGTTGGGCTTTAGTCCTGTCCTTTGACTTTATTCCTGTGGTGGTTGGGCTTTATTCCCGTCGTAGTTTATTCCCGTTGTAGTTTATTCCCGTGGTGGTTGGGCTTTATTCCTGTCCTTTGACTTTATTCTCGTGGTGGTTGGGCTTTATTCCCGTTGTAGTTTATTCCTGTTGTGGGTTGTAGTTTATTCCTGTGGTGGTTGGGCTTTAGTCCTGTTGTAGTTTATTCCTGTTGTGGGTTGTAGTTTATTCCCGTTGTAGTTTATTCCTGTCGTAGGTTGTAGTTTATTCCCGTGGTGGTTGGGCTTTATTCCCGTCGTAGTTGGGCTTTATTCCCGTCCTTTGACTTTATTGCCATGGTGGTTGGGCTTTATTCCCGTTGTAGTTTATTCCCGTTGTAGTTTATTCCTGTCATGGGTTGTAGTTTATTCCCGTGGTGGTTGGGCTTTATTCCTGTCGTATTTGGGCTTTATTCACGTTGTATTTGGGCTTTATTCCCGTCCTTTGACTTTATTGCCATGGTGGTTGGGCTTTATTCTCGTTGTAGTTTATTCCTGTCATGGGTTGTAGTTTATTCCCGTGGTGGTTGGGCTTTATTCCCGTCGTATTTGGGCTTTATTCCCGTTGTATTTGGGCTTTATTCCCGTCCTTTGACTTTATTGCCATGGTGGTTGGGCTTTATTCCCGTTGTAGTTTATTCCTGTCATGGGTTGTAGTTTATTCCCGTGGTGGTTGGGCTTTATTCCTGTCCTTTGACTTTATTCCCGCGGTGGTTGGGCTTTATTCTCGTTGTAGTTTATTCCTGTTGTGAGTTGTAGTTTATTCCCGTGGTGGTTGGGCTTTAGTCCTGTCCTTTGACTTTATTCCTGTGGTGGTTGGGCTTTATTCCCGTCGTAGTTTATTCCCGTTGTAGTTTATTCCCGTGGTGGTTGGGCTTTATTCCTGTCCTTTGACTTTATTCTCGTGGTGGTTGGGCTTTATTCCCGTTGTAGTTTATTCCTGTTGTGGGTTGTAGTTTATTCCTGTGGTGGTTGGGCTTTAGTCCTGTTGTAGTTTATTCCTGTTGTGGGTTGTAGTTTATTCCCGTTGTAGTTTATTCCTGTCGTAGGTTGTAGTTTATTCCCGTGGTGGTTGGGCTTTATTCCCGTCGTAGTTGGGCTTTATTCCCGTCCTTTGACTTTATTGCCATGGTGGTTGGGCTTTATTCCCGTTGTAGTTTATTCCTGTCGTAGGTTGTAGTTTATTCCCGTGGTGGTTGGGCTTTATTCCCGTCGTAGTTGGGCTTTATTCCCGTCCTTTGACTTTATTGCCATGGTGGTTGGGCTTTATTCCCGTTGTAGTTTATTCCTGTCATGGGTTGTAGTTTATTCCCGTGGTGGTTGGGCTTTATTCCCGTGTTATACATTTTCCCAACCTGATTTTCACTTGGAAATCAAATATGTGGACATTATTCTGGTCAAATGGACTCAATATTTGGACTTTATTCCTGTAAGATTAAAGCTGCTCTTCTCAGTATTGACTTAATATAATAATATATATATATATATAATCATATATAATATTCCACAGCCGTTCATGTCTGGGTAGTGCCAAGGAAAGGGCGGTACGGGAACGCCGACCCGACTCTGGGGTCAGAGTCCTCACGGTGGATAAGTGGAGCGTCTTATCTGTCCTAATTGGCACGGAGGTGACTGGTTGGCACCCAGATAAGCCGTGTCCGAGTCCCACTGAACTCCCGACTCTTTCGTAACGGCGGGTTAATGTTTACAGAGCGGGAACGCTCAAAGTCCAGGCTCGGCGCAGCCAATGGCGGCGCAGCAGCAGACCGCACGTTGCGTCATCCACGGCCTCCGTTCGCCATTGACGCGCTCGCCCGGGTCATGACGTGAAGTGGCCTTGTTCAAGTGATCGACCTGTCGCCGTGGCAACAGCATTGACCGCATCTTGTGTGTGTGTGTGTGTGTGTGTGTGTAGGTGTACGGCTCCAGGAGCAACAGCATGTGCATCATGAGCGGCCTGACGCAGATGATCAAAGAGGGCGGGGTGAGGTCGCTGTGGCGAGGCAACGGCGTCAACATCATCAAAATCGCTCCCGAGTCCGCCCTCAAGTTCATGGCCTACGAGCAGGTACGAGCCGGGCGCCGCACGTGTGCCGCCCACATTCCGCCTCTCCAACGCCGCTCCTTCCTCTGTGCAGATCAAACGTCTGATCGCCGGCGACAAGGCCACGCTCAGCATCCTGGAACGCTTTGCGGCCGGATCTCTGGCCGGCGTCATCGCCCAGAGCGCCATCTACCCCATGGAGGTCGGCGCCGCTCCATTTTTTTTTACCGGCGTGTCCTTTGCGCCGTCATGGTTTCAACCTTTTTTGCTTCCACGCCAGGTGCTGAAGACACGGCTGGCTCTGAGGACCACGGGTCAGTACGCCGGCATCTCGGACTGCGCCAAGCAGATCCTCCGTAGGGAAGGACTGGCGGCCTTCTACAAGGGCTACCTCCCCAACATGCTGGGCATCATCCCCTACGCCGGCATCGACCTGGCCGTCTACGAGGTGAGGCTCCTCCTCCTTTTTCCTCATCCCGCCCCGCAAACGTGGCCTTCACCTTTGCCGCTTCGTCTCCACCAAGACCCTGAAGAACCGCTACCTGCAGCAGCACGGCACCAGCGACCCCGGCGTGGTGGTGCTGCTGGCCTGCGGCACCGTGTCCAGCACCTGCGGTCAGCTGACCAGCTATCCGCTCGCCCTCGTCCGCACCCGCATGCAAGCACAGGGTGAGTCCGCGTCCTCCGCACCGCAACACCGTAACACGCAGACAACAACACGACATGACCCCGCCCCTTTTTCTCCCGTGCAGCGGCAAACGGCGGCGGCCAGCAGGCCACCATGACGGGCCTCTTCAAGCAAATCCTGCAGGCGGAGGGCCCGTCGGGGCTCTACAGGGGCCTGGCCCCCAACTTGCTTAAAGTCATTCCCGCGGTCAGCATCAGCTACGTGGTCTACGAGCACCTCAAGACGCATCTGGGTGTCACCTCGCGCTGAGCCACACCCACCCTCGCTGCCTCTCCCGGGCCACCCGCCGGAATCCCTGATCTCATTCTGTGAATGTTCGCTGATGAAAGGCGAGAAGGGACACGCGGGTTTGGGAATGCCAAGATGGAGGACGTGGAGGAGCGCTGCTATTTAGCATCGCAGCCGCACGGCACGCCGATGCCGCTGCAAGTTCAGGACCAAATGTTTCTACCGACACTTTGGATGCCGACATCAAAGCTTATTTTTATTACTGTGGCGTCGGAAGACATGATTGTGCCCCCCCACCCCCACCCCGTCCTGAATGACTGCACACTATTTATTTCCTTCCTGTATTTATTGCTTTTATCCACGAGGAGGAGATAAATGCTGCACACTGTATCTGGAATGGCCTTGATCCACGGGGGACGGACGACACTAATGTATCATGCTTCCTAAATATCACTATGGGGGGGAGAAGCCCCCCCCACCTACTTGGTGACTCAAGGGCTTAGAGAAAAAAAAAAAAGAATGAGCAACACATTGCACTTTAATCTTTGCTGGAAGAGCCTCTGAATGTCACAGCAGTCCAGGTATTACACATTCTTCTTTTGGAGAGAATTATTATTTTTTTTTAGTATTTTAAGAGCTATTTTCATGCAAATAAATGCAAAATCTTGTTAAATCTGTCTCGGGAGTCCTGCTGATTCAAGCGCAAACATTCTTCACATTTATGGAGATGACTAGAAGCTTTGGTGAAACGTCATCAACCGTGCTTGTGTCACGTGACTTGGAATGACTGTCAATAGGACCTGCTACACAATGCTGCCTCTAAAGCAGAAAAGAACCACATAAAAATCCGAATTAATCCTGCAAACGCTTATTATGACTCTTAATGATCAAGTATATAATTTTATATTCAAGACGAGCAGCTATATTGGACACTTGGAGGTTTAACGGGGCAATACAAAAAGCGGTGTCACGTGTTAAAGTGCCATTTGGCCTGTGCGTATTTTGTCCATCGCGGGTTCCCGTACGACAACACGGAAGTAGAGGGAAGCTTAATATGCGTTGAAACAGCGCCGCGTTTAGCTCACTCACAAACGGGCGGCAAGTAGCTGGAATAGAACTCAGCCTATGTTAACTATGTTAATGTTACATTTGCGTCACAGTTATGTCGTATAACGGCAGGAAGCGAGGCCCGTAGTTAGCTCGCTAGCTAGCAGGTACCCGTACGACAACACGGAAGTGGATGGACGCTTATTATGCGATGATTGAACAATACCGCGTTTTAGCTCACAAACGGGCGGCAAATAGAACTAAGAACATAGAATAGAACTAAGCAAAGACTGAGTTAATGTTTTAAGCGAGCAGCTTTCACATTTGCGTCACAGTTATGTCGTATAACGGCGGGAAGCGAAGCCCGTGGTTAGCTCGCTAGCTAGCAGGTACCCGTACGACAACACGGAAGTGAATGGACGCTTAATATGCGATGAAACAATGCCGCGTTTTAGTTCACAAACGAGCGGCAAATAGAACTAAGAACATAGAATAGAACTAAGCAAAGACTGAGTTAATGTTTTAAGCGAGCAGCTTTCACATTTGCGTTACAGTTATATCGTATAACGGCGGGAAGCGAAGCCCGTGGTTAGCTCGCTAGCTAGCAGGTACCCGTACGACAACACGGAAGTGGAAGGACGCTTAATGTGCGCTAAGCTCACAAATGCGCGGCGGTTAGCTGAAATGAAATATAACTAAGCCAATACAACGACTTTGTTTTTACTGCCTTTACCTTTGCGTCAGGGTTATGTCGTGTAAAAGCTTGAAGCGGGGCCTGTGGTTAGCTAGCTAGCTAGCGTGCTAGCCGTGTGCTGAATGAACACACATGAATGAAAAGTGTTCAGATAGTTGATTTATATGTAAGACGAAAACGGTTCAGGACATGTTCCGGACCGGGTTCCTAGTTCGGGCCTCACATACCGTACTAACGTGGGTTATAACCCTGATTCTGTTCGTACACAACACTGGTAAGTGTTTACATTAGTCTTTTGATACAAAATAAAAGCGATGAAATGTTTATGGTCTTGTATTGGGTGCAGATCTGCGTCAGTGCGAGGAGCGTGGGGAACTGCTGCTTCCGGTTCTTTTCTTCCTCCTGGTGGTGCTTTCAGTGCTCCTGTACTTTGCCGTGTCCCTCATGGACCCCGGATTCGTCCTCTCTGACACTGTGAAGGTGAGGGACACCCACCAAGAGACCCCCAAATGCAGTTTCCCATTCATTAGCATTAGCAGCCAATCACAGTGCACCTATAGACAAACAATGGACGATTTGAACAGTGGCCAATGATGAAAGAGCGCGTGTGCACGTGTCGTGTGTAGGATTCAGATCTGGAGACAGAGTCCATGATGCCTCAGGCCTCCACGGCGCCTCGTCTACGGCGTTGCGGCTTCTGTCTGCTGCAGGTAGGGGGCGTAGAAGAGAGCAGCATGGCGGATACGTGTTGAATGTACTCCACGGTGTCTGTCTTCCTGTGTGTGGGAGCAGCAGCCAATGAGAGCCAAGCACTGTCAGACGTGCAAACGCTGCGTGCGTCGCTTCGACCACCACTGCCCCTGGATCGAGAACTGCGTGGGCGAGAGGAACCACCGCTGGTTCGTGGTCTACCTCGCCGTGCAGCTGCTGGCGCTGCTGTGGGCCCTGCAGGTGGCGCTGTACGTACGCCGACGCCCGCTCTCACCCGGCCCGCCTCCCTCAAACGCACCTTGTCCCCACGGCAGGTCTGGCATCTCCCCCTCCGGCACCTGGGAGTCGTGGTTGCGCGGCAACGGCTTCCTGCTGGCGGCGCTGTGCGTGGCGGGCGTCATGGCGGCGGTGGTGGCGGTGCTGCTGGGCTGCCACGTCTACCTGGTGTCCATCAACCGCACCACCTGGGAGTTCATGTCCCGCCACAGGATCGCCTACCTGAGGGAGCGCGCCGACGAGGACAACCCCTTCGACCGCGGCGTCCTCTGCAACCTGTGGGACTTCTTCTGCGCCTGCGGGGCGGTGGCGTGGGAGCAGGTCTACCACAGGAACACCCACGACCCCGTCTGACTCCAGGTACGCGCACGGGACGCACGGCAACACAGGAAGTAGATGCTTCGTTTCATTCGTTCACAGCCACGGCCTTTACTCATGGACACGCCCCCTTATGAAATTAATAAAGCACATGTGGAGCATGGACTACATCTATCAGGACGGCTCTGGCTCTGTGGCCATGCGGCAGTTCACGTGGCGGGTCGCGGCAGTGGGCGGAGCTTGTCACGCTTCTCGGGTCAGTCAAAGCGAGCGGAAGAATTGCTGGAAGCGTCCGTGTCGGCGGCCGCCGATCCCGCCTCGGCCGCGCAAAAGTCAAAGTCGGCGAAGGCGCCCTGCTGCTCGGCCGACAGGACCCCGGGCTCGGCGGGCGGGGACAGGACGGGCTGCAGTCTGGTGAAGTCCTCGTCGAAGTTGCTGACGTCGGCCCAATCTTTGATGGACGGCAGGAAAGGAGGCTTCACCTTCTTGGCCAGCAGAGCGTCCCAGTCCACGTCCTGGAAGTCCAGCAGGGACACACTTGGGAGTCGGGAAGCCTTGCACCATTACGTCACGCCATACGCCACCAATACGGAACACAAATTCACAAGTAAACGTACCACTTTATTCTTCTAATTACTAGGGCTGGCAAAATTAACACGTTAATTTAGTTCATTAATTATGTTGCATTTTTTTTAGTGTAATTAAGGCATGCCCATCATGGCAAGCCACTCTGTTATGACGACAGATACTTACGTTAGCATAATAGCGGTGTACCTGGCTATAAAAACGGCTAAAAATGCATCTTTGCTAATGTTAGCATGCTAGAAATGCTAACATGTGACATAATCGTGCTGAGTCTATATATATATGTGTCGACCTAAGACAATGGATACAAATACTGCTATGCTAATGTTGGTATATAAACAATGCTTATATGCGTACTTTAGCATCCTAACCCTAACGTTTGCATGCTAACATGTAACATAGTTCTAAGTATATATGCGTCGACCTGAGATATGCCTACTTTTACGCTAATGTTAGCATGCTAACATGTAACATAATAGTCCTAAGTATATGTGTGTCGACCTGAGAAAATGAACAAAAATACTGCTATGCTAATGTTAATATATAAACAATGCTTATATGCTTACTTTTACGCTAATGTTAGCATGCTAACATGTAACATAATAGTGCTAAGTCTTTATGTGTCGACCTAGGAAAATGGATACAAATACTGCTATGCTAATGTTAATATATAAACAATGCTTGTATGTTTACTTTAGCATGCTAACACTAATGTTAGCATGCTAACATGTAACATAATAGTGCACATAAAGTCTTAATATATGTGTCGAAGAAAATGGATAGAAATACTGCTATGCTAATGTTAGCATATTAGCATTGTTTGTATATTAATACTGCTATGCTAATGTTAATATATGAATAATGCTTATATGCTAACATTAGCATAGCAGTACCATAGCAGTTTTTTCCTGGCCGCTTACCTGAAAGTATTCCTCTCCTTTCAACTCGCTGGCGTCTCTCTCTCCGGCGCCGAGCCTCTTCAGCGGGTTCTTCTTCAGCAGCTGCCCGCCAAAACCAAAGAAAGAAAGCAGCCTTGGGTCACCTTCAAGGCCCCCCCCCCGACCCCCCCAAGTGGTCACCTTCTGGATGATGGTCACGGCGTCGGCGGGAAGCGCTGGTGGGTACTGCACGTCATCGTTGACGATGCTGTCAAACACCTCCTCCTCGTCCTCGCCCAGGAAGGGAGACTAGCCCAGGCGTCATCAGGGACCATGCACAGAGGGCATCACAACATATCATAGCAGTCTATGTAGGCCCAAATGTACTTGATACTATATGATAGATACATCATCATCATCACCAGTTGGCTTGTGGAAAAGTCACGTGTACATTTGTCACTTTTTTACTCCTAAATGTACCACTTTACTCTCACAATACTACAGCTTTTTTACTCCTAAATGTACCACTTTACTCTCACAATACTACCGCTTTTTTACTCCTAAACGTACCACTTTACTCTCACAATACTACCGCTTTTTTACTCCTAAATGTACCACTTTACTCTCACAATACTACCGCTTTTTTACTCCTACACGTACCACTTTACTCTCACAATACTATCGCTTTTTTACTCCTAAATGTACCACTTAACTATCACAATACTACCGTTTTTTTACTCCTAAATGTACCACTTTACTCTCACAATACTATTGCTTTTTTTACTCCTACATGTACCACTTTACTCTCTCAATACTACCGCTTTTTTACTCCTACATGTACCACTTAACTCTCACAATACTACCGCTTTTTTACTCCTAAATGTACCACTTTACTCTCACAATACTACCGCTTTTTTTTACTCCTGATACTGTATTTATAGGTAGGGTATGTACTGTGATATACAGTACTAGGTAGAGTATATACAGTAGGTAGAGTATATACCGTGATATACAGTACTAGGTAGAGTATATACAGTAGGTAGAGTATATACAGTAGGTAGAGTATATACCGTAATATACAGTAGGTAGAGTATATACCGTGATATACAGTACTAGGTAGAGTATATACAGTAGGTAGAGTATATACCATGATATACAGTAGGTAGAGTATATACAGTAGGTAGAGTATATACCGTGATATACAGTACTAGGTAGAGTACATACTGTAATATACAGTAGGTAGAGTATATACCGTAATATACAGTAGGTAGAGTATATACAGTAGGTAGAGTATATACCGTAATATACAGTAGGTAGAGTATATACAGTAGGTAGAGTATATACCGTGATATACAGTACTAGGTAGAGTACATACTGTAATATACAGTAGGTAGAGTATATACCGTGATATACAGTACTAGGTAGAGTACATACTGTAATATACAGTAGGTAGAGTATATACTGTGATATACAGTACTAGGTAGAGTATATACAGTAGGTAGAGTATATACTGTAATATACAGTAGGTAGAGTATATACAGCAGGTAGAGTATATACCATGTGATATAGAGCAGGTAGAGTATATACGGTAATATACAGTAGGTAAGAGTATATACCATAAGTAGAGTATATATGGTAATATACAGTAGGTAAGAGTATATACCATAAGTAGAGTATATACGGTAATATACAGTAGGTAAGAGTATATACCATAAGTAGAGTATATATGGTAATATACAGTAGGTAAGAGTATATACCATAAGTAGAGTATATATGGTAATATACAGTAGGTAAGAGTATATACCATAAGTAGAGTATATACGGTAATATACAGTAGGTAAGAGTATATACCATAAGTAGAGTATATACGGTAATATACAGTAGGTAAGAGTATATACCATAAGTAGAGTATATACCATAAGTCGAGTATATACCATAATATAGAGCAGTAGACCCACCTGGCCCACCAGCATCTCGTAGATGAGTACGCCCATCCCCCACCAGTCCACGGCCCGTGTGTAGTCGTCATCCGTGAGGACCTCCGGCGCCAGAAACTCGGGCGTGCCGCAGAAGGTGGCCGTCCGATCTCCGTGTCCCATCCCTGGCCAGGATGAAAAAAAAGCCATCAGTCGGGGTTAGGGGTCGGGGTCAGGGGGACCATGAAGACGGCTCCCAGAAGGCAGACCACCTTCTTTACAAAGTCCAAAGTCGGTCATTCTGACAAAGCCGTCGGCGTCCATCAGCAGGTTGTCCAGCTTGAGGTCCCTGTGAGGGCGGACCCGGCGGTGAGGGGGCGATAAAGACACCCCCCCTCTCCCCCCATGTGCCCCACCTACCGGTAGATGATCTTGTTGAGGTGCAGGAACTCCAGAGCCAGGACCACGCAGGCCGAGTAGAACCTGAGGAAGAGTCCGGCATCACAGGGACAGACCGGCGGGAAGGACTTAGTCCACCAACCTGGTCTGGGCCTCGCTGAAGGCCCTGTTGTGGATGTGGATCATCAGGTCCCCTCCGGGAAGGTAGTCCATGACGAAGCAGACGTGCTCGCCCGTCTGGAAGCAGCCGTGGAGATGAACCAGGAAGGGATGGCGGGACACGTTGATCATCTCCAAGATTCTCTTCTCGCTCATCAGGCTGCGGAAGACCACACCACTCACTCGGAGCTGGGTCTGGGGGTGGGGGGATGGAGGGCGGAGTCCGTCACCCACCTATCCACCTCGTCCCGCATGAGGATGTCGCTCTTCTTCAAGGCTTTGACGGCGTACAGCTTCCCCGTCTTCTTGAACTCGGCCAGCAGAACCTGCGGAGAACATTTCCCACCCAGACTGACCGGACCGGACTAGACCGGACCAGACCAGACCAGAGGACGCTCCTACCTTCCCAAAGTGACCTCTACCCAGCACCGACACGTACTGCAGGTCCTCCATGCGCATCCTGTCCCGCGTCGCCTCCTGCTGGCTGGGAGGAGCTCTGACGACGGCCGTGTCCTCGCTGCACGTGGGACAAAAGATCACATGACCTGCCAGGACACAGAACCTCTCGGCGGACGGTCCACGGCATCACCGCTGGCGACCTCGGCGCCGTTGCTTCGGACGCCGCGACCCTGGCGGCGAGGGCGGAGCCGAGCGTGCTGAAGGAGGCGTAGCGAGGAAGGACGCTCATCATCAGGTGACCCCACGTGGAAAAGTTCATGTTCAGCTGAGCCGCTCGCACAAATCTTTTACCTACACACACGTACCAGCTGCACACGGACTACTCTAAAGGTTCCACTACTCTAAAGGGTGGGCGGGTACCTCTCTCCTTGGTAAAAACACACGGCTGACGTCTCAGTCTGGGCTGACGCTCCACCGCCACGTCCACGAGGTCAAACTTGAGAAGACAAGACGACAGGAAATGAAACCGCTATGTCCGTGAAACATCATCATCCATCATCGAGCCCACCCGGGCGTGGAGGAGGCCTCGCGGTTCCAGACGCCACACCCCCGAGGAGGTCTTCTCCCGGTCCAGCAGCTCCTCCAGTCGCAGGAAGGCCAGGCCGCACACGCGCTTCCTGTCCCGCCACAGGACGTCCACCTCCAGCTCCTGGGACTGCAGCGCAGCAAAGGTCAATCAGAGGGACTGACAATGTGTGCAATGTCTCCCCCTGCTGGTCATTATTATTCACGTCATCATTTCAACCAACAGGAGGAGCTTGGCTACGGCGTGTGGTGCAGACAACAAGCCTGCGTACTGACTCTGTCCAGGTGGATGGAGAAGGCGTGATCCCAGGCCATCTTCCCCACGGGCCCCCAGGGCGTCCTGTCCACCACCCTGCCGTCCAGCCTCAGCACGCCGCTGGTCTCCGCCCCTTCTGGTTGGGACACCGACAGACAGCCGCTCGTACCTGAAGGCATCGCGGCGCCAGGGGAATCGTCCTCCTCTTCCGTGGGGACGCCGGCCACGTGAGTCGGAGGGGACATCAGGTCCTCGCATCCAAGGAGCCTCACCTCCAGCTTCCCTGAAGCAGCGACAACAAATTGTCTTGCTAGTAGTACTAGCAACACTACTAACACACATACTAATACTAGCAGTAGTGTCGATTATATTACTTGAGGCTCTCTTGCTAGGTGCTAGCATAATAACGTTAGCATCTTAGCTAATTTACTCATGTCTAAAGGCAAATACACACATGGCGTGACGTAGGGACACTATGGGACTTGGTGCTTTCTTGTTAGATGCTACCATGCTAACTGTTAGCAAAACATTCAACATTTAATTAGTTATTAAGTTATTGCATAATATACATAATTATGAATAAGACATACATATTTCATATTTTATTTTTAATCAAATATTGTAAGAAATAATTATAAAACATTACAATTATATAAATAATTGCATAATATTCATAATTTTTTTATAATTCTTAAACATAGGTAAATGTAGATTTTGCCCAATTGTTATCATAATAAAAATAAAACATTTCTTTCTATATATATTTATTTTAATTCATTACTTGCATAATACATCTTTTAATAAAGTACATGTTTTTATAATTGTTACTTTTAATTAAATGATTTCCCATCAAGTATAATATGAGAATAGTATAATAGTATAAAAATAGTTAAATTGTGTAAATTATTGCATAATATACATAATTAATAATTAATAAAATAGAGGCTTTAATTCTAATAAAATAACTAATATTTTAATAAATAAGTATAAATATAATAAGTTATGAAATAGTTAAATGACATAAATTATTGCATAATATATGTAATTAATACTTAAATAAAGTAGACACAAATAATTATTTTTACTACAATTATTTTTAATAAAGTAAAATGTTATTAAATGTTCAATTTAATTATAATAAAATTATATTTTTATTAAAAAAAATTTGAATAATTATAAAATATTTAAATCCAAATAATTTTATACACTACATAATTATAAATACTACTTAAATAAAGTAGATATTTTGCCCAACTTATTTTAATTTACAAAAAATCTTTCTATATATAATTATTTAATAGAAATGTACGTACATAATTGAAATGATTATTAATTCTCAAATAAAGTATATAATTGTATAATTTTTATTTGTAATAAAATATTTTCAATAAAGTATAAAATATTAAAATGTAATTAACAATGTCAAATATTATATAATTATTGCATAATATACATAATTATAAATAATACTTCAATAAAGTAGATCATTTCATAAGTTATTTTCTCCTCTATGATCATCATTTCCTTACCCGTTAGTGAGGCGGGTCTGCTGGACAAGATGGCCGCCGAGCGCCCTCGGACCGGAGAGCGGACGGCTCCTCCGAGCGCTTCGCCACCTCCGACCGTCCCGTCCGGAGACGCCCCGTCCCGCAGGCACGCCTCCACGGACGCACGCAGCAGGTCCAGCCTCTGGGAGGACTCGCGTGCTCGAACCCGAGCCTGAGACGGCGGCGAGAGGTCAGACTTGCGGGCGCTGCCGTTCGGCTGAGCGAGCGTACCTCCGTGTGGGCCTCGTGGTCCGGCGTGGTTCGCCCGAGGACTTCATTGGCCCCTTCCAAGGCGGCGTGCTCTCGCTGCATGTAGCGCCGCAGCTCGGCCAGGCGGGCGTCGGCGGCGCCTCCCGCCTGGGCCGCTTTGGTGATGTGCAGCCGCAGGAGCTCCATCTTGGAGCGGCTGTCCTGCAGCATCTGCTGCGCCGTGGACAACATCCTGGGGGATGGGAGGGGATGGGGGGGGGGGGGGGACACAACAACACTGAAAAAGTCAACCAAAGAAGAAGAAGAAGACGGGTGTCCCACCTCGGGTACGATGGTGGTCCTCCTTCCCACCTTCACTCTCCTTGATGATGCTGCTCTCCTACATCACAGCCGACCCGTCCTTCCGTCCTTCCTTCCTGCCTGCGTCCCCGCTGCGTCCGCTTCCTGCTGCATCCTCATCCCACAACCCATCTCCTCTCCTTCGGGGAGGGAGGGAAACAGGGAGTGAAGGGGGGGGGTGGGGTGCTGCCAGGACGGATGCTGATGATGCCGGGTCCCGTCGGCTGCTTCCAGCCTCGCCATTGGACGCCACCGGACCACATGCTCACACGCCCTCACCAACAGGAACACTCCGTCTTTGGGACAGCCAGGACACCCCCCCCCCCCCCCCCCACCACTATTTACTTCATCATGACCTTGACTGGACGCGGCCAAGATGACGTCTCTGTTACTCTCCTGTCTGTATAGCAGTACTACACACCTAGTACTTACTCTACATATACAGTATACACACAATATGATAGGATAGCAGTACTTCATTTTAGAGCATAGCATGTTTACATCAAGGACATCATTATTTTTCAAGAAAATCACTATTTTTCATACAATATTTATTTTATTTTGAAACACAATTTACAATTAAAATATTTTTTACTTAATTACATAATAAATATTTAAATAAAGCAAATAATTTATACAACTAATAACATTTAAATAAAGTAGATATTTGCATATAAAGCATTTTTTTATTAAATATAATTTTAAATAAATATTTTGTACTTAATTACGTCATTGATATTGAATAAAGTAAATAATTTAGACAACTATTAAATAAAGTAGATATTTGCAAATAAAGCAAATTGTTTATTAAATATAATTTTTAGTATTTTGTACTTAATTACGTAAATAATATTGAAATGAAGTAAATAATTGACACAACTATTACTATAAAAGTAGATATTTGCAAATAAAGCAACTTGTTTATTACATTTTTAGAATGTAATTTTTGCACTTAATAACGTAATTAATATTGAAATAAAGTAAATCATTTAGACTATTGATATTTACATCATGTACATATTTGCATATGAGGCAAATTGTTTATTAAATGTAATTTTAAATAAATATTTTGTATTTAATTACGTAATTGATATTGAATAAAGTAAATCATTTAGACAACTTAAAGTAGATATTTGCAAATAAAGCAAATTGTTTATTAAATATAATTTTAAATAAATATAAATTTGGTACTTAATTACGTAATTAATATTAAAATGAAGTAAATAATTGACACAACTATTAATATTTAAATAAAGTAGATATGTGCAAATAAAGCAAATTGTTTATTAAATAAAATGTTTAATATTTTGTACTTAATTACGTAAATAATATTGAAGTGAAGTAAATAATTGACACAACTATTAATATTTAAATAAAGTAGATATTTGCCAATAAAGCAACTTGTTTATTACATTTTCATAATGTAATTTCAAATAAATATTTCGTACTTAATTACGTAATTAATATTGAAAAAAAGTAAATAATTTAGACTATTGATATTGACATAATGTACACATTTGCATACAAGGCAAATTGTTTATTAAATGTAATTTTAAATATTTTGTATTAAATGACGTAATTAATATTGAAATAAAGTAAATCATTTCCACAATTATTAATATTTAAATAAAGTAGTTGCAGATTATAATAACGAGGCATCATTTACACAAGTATAATTATTCATGATTCATTAAATAAAGTGAATCACGTCATTTTTTTAATATTGAAATAAACATTTGCACAAGACAACAACATGCACTGTGAAATAGATGAGTCACGTGAGCTCGTGGGGGTGTACCTAATCAAGTGTCTTCTCTGAGAGGAGAGGACATAATAAAACTATGATCATAAACGGGCCGTGGGGGGGGTGGAAGGTGTGATAATAATAGTCAATAACGGTGCCTTGTCGGCGTGAAACGGACGTGAACAATGCGGGACGGGGTCCTTCCAGCCGCTTCACGACGTCAAGCCAGCGAAGCTCGGCGGGGATTTTTTTTTTTTTTTCCCGCCGTAAGCGGCTTAAAGCGAGGCGACGCTTTCGACGACGACACGTCAAAAAGGGCGAAATGTTGTGTAAACCTGTCGAATATAACGACACCGACACGCACTTTGTGTCGTCGCCCTGCATTACAATGTCTGACGTTCGGCATCGTTCCTTTTTTTTGAAGAAGTGCGCAAGTGCGCGTCGATGCCGCCGCCGCTCCGCCTCGCCGGACAAAAAAAGCGGTTTCGGCTTTAAAAGCGTCGCAGCCTCCGCCCGTTGCCGCCGGTTTGTGCCAATTGTCGTTTGGCGTCGACGCGTGTGAGATTGGAGCGAGCAGAGGCTCTGAAAGGAGCACATTGGCGTCGAGCGAGGAGACCTACTTTGAGAGGCGGAGCTCTCCATCGCCGCTGATGAAAGGCGCTTCCTCCTCCGGCAGCAACAGCAGCAGCAGCAGCAGCAGGCAGCAAGCTAGCTTACAGCAGCACGTTGCTGGCGTCACCGCTCAACTTTACGTCGCTCAGCGCTCTCCTGCACCGGGAGAACAACGGACATCTTCGCCACCGGCTTCTCTCCACGACGCCCCCAAGTCTACCCAGCTCGAGACAACATGTCGGCCTCGGCGGCTAAAGTCAGTAAAAAGGAGCTCAACTCGAACCATGACGGCGCGGACGAGACCTCCGGTAAGGCGAATGGCGGCCTCCTGTTCACCGCCATTTTCACTTTCTTGTCGGACACAATGCGAACGAGCGGGTTGTGCTTTTTTCTCGCCAGTTATCGCGTCCGCCGCATTTGTTCGAGCCCCCGCTACCGTTTCCCCCGCTTTTGTGTTCGACCTCGGCTGAGGCGCCGCCGTGCTGCCTAGCTAGCTTTGTTAGCTAGCGCGCTGTTGTTGGCGGAGCGGCCATGTTAGCTGCGCCGTTAGCTTTGGCGTTTAGCATCTCTGGCGTGGAAGCGTGCGTTTAGCCTCGATTTTTCCACCGCTTTCATGTGTAAAAGTGCCCCAAATGAGCTCAGCGCGGTTGTTGTGACGTTGAAAAGCAGACAAAAAGCCGTCTTTTATTTCGTCGCTAGCATGTAGCATACGCGTGTTGTTGTTGTAACGGGGTTACCTAACGACGTCTGACGACGTTTTTTGTGGCGTTTTTCAAAATTAAAAAAAAAAAAAAACACAAACTACGTTTGTATCCTCGCTGAAACGGAGGTAATTTTTTTTCGGGGGGGGTTCCGGACCTCGGCGTGGCCGGCCCCCGGTCCCATTGAGGCTCGGCGCTGGCCGCACGCTGCCTTGTCCCACATTTAAACCACGCGGCCTCGGCAGGAAGCGAGGAGCCCGAGCCGCCGCAAGTGCTGCCATTGGCCCGCTCGGAGCACCGCAGCCTGCACGCGCGCACGGACGTTAACCCGCCGTGGATGGAGCCCCCCCCCCATGCTTCCGTTGCCGTCTTGTGTCCGTGGAAAAGCGGGTGTATAAACCCCCCCATTCATTCATTCATTCATTCATTGGGGAATCTGCTATTGTCGCAGACTTTACAACTGTAAATGGGATGAAATTATTGATATTAATTTAATATTCCTTGTCTTTTCCCCTCACAGAGAAAGAGCAGCAAGAAGCTATTGAACACATTGATGAAGTTCAAAATGAAATTGACAGGTAATTTCTCTTTTTGTTGCTTGTACGGGACGCATGAACATTTACTTTACTTTTTTTTTTTAACTTGTTTGATATTTTTCTTTCAAAAATAGTGTCTCAAAAAATATTTGAAGCTAATATTTAATCAATGTGACAAATGTGCCATTTAATTGAATGCCTTACTAGCACGCATGTGGTTGAGGTTTGTGTACAAACAAGACTATTGGCCTTAGTAGCAACATTACAGAGGGAACAGTGACTCAACAGCACCGCTGCTGGTTGTAGTCATGTACTGCGCTCCCATACTGAGTAATTATACAATACATAAAAGTCAACACCACAACAAAAATGTCTTTATAAATCTTTATAAAGATTTAATATTAAGGGTGGCTCAGCAGTGCCTCTGCTGGTTGTAGCAGGTACTACTTTATTAGACTTAAAGTAAATATTGTGGTAATGTACAAAAGCAACAATGTAATATCAGTGACTCGTTGGCGCCTCCGCTGGTTGTCGCCGGGCACTGCGCCCCTAATGTTATGTGTTGTGTTGTGTCCGCAGGTTGAACGAGCAGGCCAGCGAGGAGATCCTGAAAGTAGAACAGAAATACAACAAACTCCGTCAGCCGTTCTTTCAGAAGAGATCAGAACTGATCGCCAAAATCCCCAACTTCTGGGTCACCACATTTGTCAACCATCCACAGGGTGAGTACGCCCGCATGCATGCATGCACGCTCGCCCGCTTTGTCATGGCTACGCACACGGTCTGAAAGTGTTTTTTTTTTTTTGTGCAGTATCTGCCCTACTCGGGGAGGAAGACGAGGAGGCGCTTCACTACCTGAGCAGGGTGGAGGTGACGGAGTTTGAAGACATAAAGTCAGGTTACAGAATAGATTTTGTGAGTAAGCCCCCCCCCCCTCCCCACTCGTCCTTTTCGCAGAGGGTTTGCTCTTCATGGCCTGTAATGTCCTTGCAGTATTTTGACGAAAACCCGTACTTCGAAAACAAAGTACTTTCCAAAGAGTTCCACCTGAACGAGAGCGGAGACCCGTCTTCAAAGTCCACAGAAATCAAATGGAAGTCGGGAAAGGTGCGTCCCCGTGTGCTGTTAGTCTTGTCTGTGCCCCCCCCCACCCCCTGACCCCCCTCCCTCCGTGACACACATGTGTGTGGCGTGGCAGGACCTGACCAAGCGCTCCAGCCAGACGCAGAACAAAGCGGGGAGGAAGAGGCAACACGAAGAGCCCGAGAGCTTCTTCACCTGGTTCACCGACCACGCCGATGCCGGCGCCGACGAGCTCGGCGAGGTCATCAAGGACGACATCTGGCCCAACCCTCTGCAGTACTACTTGGTACGCCCCATCCCCACCCCCTAATCTCCTCACACACACACAGTCTTTGACGCTGTGGATAAATGTCTCTGGTGTCGCAGGTTCCAGACATGGACGACGAAGAAGGCGAAGGTGATGAGGAGGACGAGGACGAGGAGGGTCTGGAGGACATAGACGAGGAGGCCGACGAGGATGGAGAGGACGATGAAGAGGATGACGGAGAAGATGGAGAGGTGAGCGTGTGAAAGTAAAAGTAACGGCTAGTGATGGATGGGCCCATCAGCATCACACAAACGGAGATGCAGTACTGACTGCAGCCAGCAGAGGCACTGTTGTCCTCATTGGCTACTTTGCCATATCGGGTTTTGTAATATCTATCGATATACTAGTCATGTAGCTATGAAAAGTTGTACTTTTAGTAGTATTTTTGGATTAAAGTGAAATATATTAATATATAAATGTTTTAAGTTTTAAAAAAATACTTATAAAAATACTAATGAATATTAAGTATAAAGTTGGGGTGCAGCTAGTATTTTGGATTAAAGTAAAAACCTGGAAATATATATTTTAAGTTGAGGTACATGGTACATTTTTTTCATTATTAAATTTAGAAAAATCAATTACAATTTTTAAAACTTTATGGAAAAAATCTGGAAATTGTATGAAAAGTTGAAGCACGTCTAAATTATTTTTTTTTTTTTGCATAATTGGTTATTTTGCATAATAACCTGGAAATATATATATATATATTTTAAAAAAGTTGAGGTACATGGTAAATTTTTAATTGAGAAATCTGTATTACAATTTTTTAAACTTTGTATATAAATCTGGAAATGGTATGAAAAGAGTGTCTAGATTAAAAAAATATATATATTTATATAAAAATATCAAAATGAATATTATGTATAAAAAGTTGTGGTGCAGCTAGTATTTTGGATTAAATAAAAACCTGGAAATATAAAAAAAAAAAGTTGAGGTACATAGAACTTCATTAAATTTAGAAAAATATTACAATTTTTAAAACTTGATGTATATAAATCTGGAAACGGTATGAAAAGTTGAGGCGTGTATTTTTTTAATTTTGTAAAGTAAAAAAAGCTGAGGTACACTCATGTATTTTTTAATACTTAATTATAAATATTTGAGTGATTTTTGGTAGAAGTTGAGGTACGTCTATGATGCAATTTAGGATAAAGTATTCCAGCATGGCCGCCCCTAATGCACGCTAACGTTTGTGTTCCAGGACGACGAGGGAGAAGACGACTAAAGCTATCAGCAGCCTCGCCCTCCTCACCTTTCTATTCCCTATTTGGTTTATCAAGTCATGTTCGGGAGCAAAGGTTTATTTTTATTTTAGTTTATTTTTTTGTTTGTTTTTTTTTTAAGTCCGTGTGTGCTTCATTCGACACTCTGAAGCCTCTCCACCCGTGGGTGCCATGTTCTGTTTCTCCTTCGACTCGTCTAAGGCCGACGGCACTTTGCCCTGAATTGTGAGTTACATCCCCAGGGTCATCATCTCTGAAAAGAAAATAATAATAAAAAAAAAACTAGAACGGGCTCGGCATCCTGCGTAGAATTTGAAGCCACTTGCCAGATTCCGCCTGTCCAAGGTGGACTAAAGCCATGGTGTAGTGAGCTAGCACTAGCAGACCTCATCAAGTTCACTTTTTCCTTCAAAACGAGACAGCCTTTTCCCCGACGTGGTTAACAAGTATGCTCATTCCTTTGTCATGTTCAGTGGGGCGGGAGGGAAGGGGGGGGGGGTTCAGCGTATGTTGGCTACTGGGGGGGACGGGACAGGGAGGGAAGGGGTGGGGGTATTTTGACACCATTTCTATGGAAGTTTTTTTTTGTTTTCATTGTATTGTTTTACAGATATCCATGCAAATTTGAAATGACATTTTTAATAAAGAACAAAATGGGTTAAAAAAACAAAAAAAAAAAAAAACACCACCACCAAGCTTGTAAATTTTGGCCCCCACTCGCTTCATGGATAGATCCAGTTCTTGTCATTTACATCCATTCACCTTCCTTTTTCTCCTGGGGGGGAAAGAAAGTGTTTAAAGTTTGAGGTGTAAACTTGCTTTGTTTCAATAATAAAATGTAATGTGTACACACGTGTTGCCCTTCTGTCAGCTGGTCAAAAGTACTTAGAGCCAGGAAGCTTCAAGGCCCAACCTGGAACCGCAAGAAGTAGCAAAGATTGGGGCTTGAAATATTTGGCTGTGCACCGGGGGACACGTGGCCACCGTCCACGAGAACCCCGGAAACCAAGGCGTCCGAGCCGAACGCCCTGCACAGGATCAGGGTTACCGGTGCTGGTGCCCCCTGCCGCGGCTCCACACGCTTCGACTCACTGGTAGGCGGCAACCAGGAGGAGGACCTTCATTCTTAGTCTGCTTGTTAGCAGCCTGGAGGCCACACATGGCTGCTCCACCGCACAGTAGCTAGCTAGCTAGCATGAGATATTAGCAGCTTTGTTTTTAGCATCCACGCCGCTCAACAGCAAATATTCACCCATTGTTCGCATTTTTTGAATTTGAGCTTCCGTGTTCGACTGTGGGATGTTTATAGATACCATACCCATGCGTCATTAGTGGACTTAAGTGGCCTCCCTGTGGTGGTTTACGAGGCTAGTGATGCTAGGTCAAACACGGAAATGCTTTGTTTAAAAACAGGAAGTGGCCTCATAGCGACTTGTTCCCCCGCTCTTACTGCGTATAAAGTTGTTTTTACATTAGCACATACATGAGTGTGGCGTTTTAAACAAATTTAAACTTGTATAAATACCACATTAGGCGTCATTAACGGATTTCTTGTATCGGCTAACGGGGCTAGTTATCTCGGCAAAGGCGGAAATGCTTTGTTTGAAAACAGGAAACGGTGTCATCGGGACCATTCCGCCCCTAAACCATGACGTTAATGTCGTTTTTAGATTAGCGCACGTTTTTTTTTCTCGTTTTCTCTCACTTGAATTAAACCAACAATAAAACCGATAGCGACTGAGGAATTTGGGGTAATTTCATATATCGGCTTTCTAATCCCGGAAGTGGCTGTCTTAAGATGTTAGCAACTTTGTTTTTAGCGCTCACAAACCCTTATTTTGTAGCAAACAAACCCATATTTAGGTGTCCAGACAGATCACATCAGCGGCGTGTTGCGTTTTATAGTCGTAAATACCACCACCAAGCGTCAGTAGAAGGCTTTTTGTGGCGGACTATGGGCGAGTTTGCGCCAAGTCAAAACCGGAAGTGCATTGCTTGGAAGCGTATTGTCCATTCTCTAAATTCCCCACTTTTACCGCGCATACAAAACATACCAACGTCTTTATTTGACTGGATTTTAAACCATAACAAAAATAAAACTATTTGCAGCGTATCTTGTCTCAGTATCGGCGTTTTAAAGCCCAGTCCCTCTCGAACTGCAGTAACTCCGGGCAACGCTTCCCCCCAACGAACCGCCACCAATCACAGCCCTGGATTCTTTAAACGAACCAATCGGAATACGCCTCTGTCACCCCGCTCCACCAATCAGTCGTTTCCAAAGGCGTGCCTTCTCGATGGTTAGTTTGTGTTTTAGTTGTTCCACTTTTTGCTAAAAAAAAAAGCGATAAAACTCACAGAAAACAACGCCGCTGATTGAAACATCCACAGGGAGGTTGCTAGTTGAAGTTAAACACGTAATGCGGTATAGTTTGACGTCGCTAAAGAATGAGAACGCGACATTCGCCCCCTCCTGTTCACGTCCACGTCCCGGAAACCACGCCAGTCCATGTCCACATGAGGAGGAGCCCCACCAGGACCCCCCAGGTAGGCCTCGGTGTTGTTCTTAAACATATGAGATATTAATGTATATTTTGATGTATGGATGCGTCCCAGGACCGGACCACAGACGCTCAGGTGAAAGGCGAGCGGGGCAGGTCAAGAGGTCGCGCCCCGTGGATCCCTCCTGGAATATCCTCCCTCAGGCTAGACCCGGTCTCTTCGCCCCCCACTCGGATGTTGTCCTGCTAGCGTGTCGCCAACGCGGCTGACCCTGCTTGTTGTGTGCAGAGAAATGGCAGAGGGGCGTCAGACGGCGCCCGGCAGGGGACCCGCGATGATGATGATGATGACGATGACGACGCGGACGCCATCACCCGAGACCTCAACGTCCTTCTCAAGGAGCAACAGAGTCAGCGTTCAAAGAAGTAAGTATCTTCGCTTCTTTTTGCACTTGGATGCCACGTTCCATGGAAAGGGGGTCCACTGGGGTCCGCTGGGGTCCACGACCCATCAGGTTTTGGTCCCCGTGTTCTCTTCTTATCACTCAAAATGGCCGCTTCTGTTGACGTCAACATGAAGTTACTTTGGGGTCACCTCTGTTATCTCCCCGCGTCGTTTGTGGCTTTCAGGGGGGCGGGGGCCGACGGTTCCTGCGACGTCCTTTTGCGGGCGCTGGTGGAGGCGGAGGTGGACGGCGTGGCCGTGGCCAACCAGCTGAGCGCCCTGAAGGAGACGCTGGACGGCGTCTCGAAGGTAACGCCCGTGCTCCGTGGCTTTTTTGGGACCCCGGGGGTGGAAACAGGGGGGCGACACAGACACCAAGACCTGCTCGGCGTTGCAGGACAAGCGTCCGTCCAAACTGCAGACGTCCAGACTGGGGCGCCAGCGTCTGCTTTTACTGGAGAAGATGGAGATCTTCGACAACACCAACCACGGCCTGCGGGAGCTTCTGAGGGAGCGAGCCGACTCTGAGGTGCGCCACCTTTTTTTTTAGCCGCCGCAGCTTTGACACCCGTCATGTCCCGTGGGCTTCCAGCAGGGGGGGTCGCTCAGGCTCTCTGAGGAGAACCAGGCCTTCAAGAAGAGACTCGCCGACTGCCAGGCCGACAACGTGGTGAGTCCGCTACACGTGTACCGCAGCGGGGCGTCCCAAGTGCCCCCTGGGGGGCGTTAGATGCTAACCGTGAGCACCCTGCTTGTCCCGGCCAGAGGTTGGTGTCCAAGCTGTCGGACAAGGAGAAGGAAGTGTCCCGCCTGGCCGAGTGTCTGTCCTTTGAGAAGGTCACACGCCGTCCCCCAAAGTTAACGTGTTTGCCAGCAGGCATGAGTGACGCTGACGTTTTTGTCCCGCCCCCCGCCCCCGTCCCCCCCTCAGGAACACGCCAAGACCTCGGAGGAGCTCTCCAGGATCCTGGGCTCCACTCGCGACCACCTGGAGTCCCAGCTGAGCCGCAGCCAAGCCGAGAAGCTCCAACTGGCTGCTCAGCTTCAGGTGAGCCTTCGGGCGGGAACGGTCTGTTCCCGGGTCAAACAGCGGCCATGTTAACAGCGTCGTTGACGTTCAGGAGAGCTACCGGCACCGGCAAGGGAACGGGGACCACGCGGCGCTGGCCGAGGAGGCGTCCAGACGACTGCGGGAAAAGGTCGGTCCGTGGAATTGAGGCTAACCTGTTAGCTTAGCATTATTATTATTATTATTTTTTATTGTGAAGGAGTCCCAGCTGGCTCAGGCGTTGTCCACGTGCAGCGACCTGCGTCTGCGCCACGCCAAGGAGGCGTCGGCCAGGGGTCAACTGGAGGACGAGGTCGCCGCCCTGAAGATGTGAGTCCTCGCCGTGGTCGCCACTTGACGCCTGAGACCGCTTCTTCATGTCGGTTCTCGCCCGTCAGTCAGGTGAGCGAGCGGAGCGCTCAGCTTCACGTGGCCGAGGAGCGAAGTCGCGCGGAAAGGGCGGCGCTTCGGGACGAGCTGCACGGTCTGAGCGCCGACAAGGCGTCCGTCACGCTGGACAAGCAGACTCTGCAGGTACGTGCTAGCCACGTACTAGCATCCTGTACGCAGTAGTACTACCTCGGTACTGTAAGACGGGAGTACGTGTGATGTCAGGCTCAGGTGACGTCGTGCAAGGAGAAGCTGGGATTGGTCGAGGATGAAACACGCCAACTCAAGACCTCGCTGAGGAAACAGGAAGCCATGTTGGATAAGTACAAGAGGAAGGTACGCTACTTCTAGATGCAGTACTTGTAGTATAAGCGTAGTACATGGTGATGGTCATGTGACGTCAGGCCCAGCAGGCTGAGCTGCAGTGGGAGGAGTTGCGCGTCAAGGGGGCGGAGCTGGAGAAAGCCGCCGCGTCCCAGGAGAGGGAGAAGGAGGAGCTGAGGGAGGAGCTGGCCCGCCTCCGCCAGCTGGAGGACCTCCCGGAGCGGCTGAGGAGGGCCCGGCAGGAGGCCGACGCCCACCAGAGGAGGAGCCTGGAGCACAACTCCGCCCTGGCCGAAGTCAGACGCAAGGTAGGCGAGTTTCGGGGGCGGGGCAGCCGGGCGTCCATGTTTCCTGGCGCCACTCTGACGTGTTTGTGGGCGTGTGCAGGTGGAGGAGCAAGGCGCCCAGCTGGAGGCGTCCCAGCGCAGGAACCTTCTGCTGCACGAGGAGAACAACGTCCTGAAGGAGAGGGTCCACAACCTGGAACGGTACTTCCTAATTCACACGTAGGTCACGTGACACCCGCCTGCCCCCGCCCCCCCTCAGCGTGCGTGTCGTGCAGGAAGCTGGAGGACATGACGCTGGAGAACAAGGAGATGTGCCAGGCCCTCCGCTCCAAGGAGGCCAGCGTGCAGAGCGTGGAGCAGCAGCTGGAGACCAAGGTCCGGGAGTGCGGGGTTCTCACCCGGCAGCTGCAGCAAGCTCTGGATGACGCCCATCAGCAGGTGGGACGCCCCGGCACCGCCCCCGTTTCCCCCCCCCCCCCACACACACACACCGCTCACCTTCTCCGTGTCCCCGCCCCCCCCATTCAGGCAGACGACAGCATGCACCGGGTTCTGGCCAAAGAGAGGGCGTCCCAGTCCAAAGCTTTGGACCTTCAGGGTCAGCTGAGTCGAGCCGAAGCCGAACTGAGTCAGCTCCATCGCAGCAAGGAGGAGGTACCGCCTTCCGTTTCGCTTCTTCTGCCAGGTCTGGCCGCCAAGCCGCCTGACGTCTCGGTTCTCCTACAGATGGAACGCCGCTTCCAGAACCAGCTGAAGAACCTGAAGGAGCGCCTGGAGCAGTCCGACTCCACCAACCGAAGCCTGCAGAACTACGTGCACTTCCTGAAGACCTCCTACGGGAACGTCTTTGGAGAGTCTTTGCTCTCCGCCTGACCAGACCATCCAGGACCACCGGATGGGGGACCTTGATGGATGGAACGAGGTCTGATGGATGGATGGATATAGATGAGTGCAGGGACCATGGTACTCGAGCTAAGCTTCCCGTGTCTCCTGGAAGTGAGATACAAGATACATGAGACTGATTTATCACTGGAAGGGAAATGGAGTGTCAAAATAAAAGCCTTAGAGGAAGTGAAATATGTTTATTGGACTTTTCAGGAAGAACGGTCTTTATTTACAAACTATGCACATGAATGTATGACTTTCCCACAAGGCTTCGAGTGTGAGAGCGCCATCCGATGGCAGTGTCCCAATACCGCACCTTAACCCCCCCCCCCCCCCCACACACACACGTGACATCCGGCGTATTTAAGAGCTCAGCATGACCTATCAGCTTGATTTCAAGGAGGAAAGCCAACTATGAGGAACGAGAGGAAGGTGCAGTTCCCCTTTCGGCCACCGGAGGTCAGTAACGAGTCCCGGCGGGTCATTCTCTCCATCGGCTGGCGTGCTGCGTTTGGGTCAGTGGCGTCCCTGGTGGTTCTGCGTGGCCGCCTCCATGCGTCGGTACCAGTGCTTCACCTTGGTGTTGGCCATCATGTCCTCAAAGGCCTGCAGGCCCTCCATCACCCGCAGGACGCCAAACACCGCCTGCCCGGGACGCCACACACACACAGGACATTGGGTCTCCGTACGTGCCTTCATTTATCGGGGCTTTGCTTTCCTCACCAGGTCGGCCAGGTTGGGACAATCCCCGCCCATGAACTTCCTCTTCCTGCCGATGGCGGCCACCCAGTCGTTGACGGCCTTGTAGAGGTCCTGCCTCACGTCGTCCTGGAGGTTGTGTCTGCACCTCGCAACCAATAAGGCGTTAAGGGAGGGGGCGTGTGGGGGCAAAGTTTAACATTAGAGCCCTCTAGACATGACATAACACCCCTATAGTCGCTTTTACACTCCTATTACCCAATATAGTTTGGCTTATTGTGCAATAAATGCTACTTCTCACCGGCTTTTCAGCCTCTTGGCGATGATGAACATGGCGGCCGCCCCCACGTACTTGGCGAAGAAGCCCTCGAAGGCGCCAAACTTGCCCTCGCGCACGATGTAGTCGAAGGACGCCAGCGCCTCGCCGGTGGTCCGATACACGTTGGGGGAGATGAGGTGCACCAGCCAGTCGTCGGCCCACTGACGCCACTTCATCTCCTCCCTGGACGGGGAGGTCAGACTGGGAGCTCAGCAAGAGAATACCCCCGGCCCCCCATGGGCCCGGGGCTTACCCCCCCCAGGCTTACTTCTGCATGCCTTTCTCCGGGTACACCAGCGCCGTGTCGGCCTCGCTCAGCATCAGCCAGTACTTATTGCTGTACTCCGTCACCTCCTTGCCGCCCTCGTTCACCGACTTCATCTCAGGGTAACAGCGAAGGATGTCGGCCATGTTCTTCCCCCTGCCGGACGCCGGTTAGCCTTTCTTTAAAACACCCCCGTTTCGGAGTCACCGACACAAAGTAAACACGCTCATGCTAACCACTACCAGGCGGAATAACAACCATGTTAACTCAACAACAAGTGTCGCAAGGCATGCTGGGTAGCAGGAAGCACCCCGAGTACACAATAGTGGGGCTTACTTGCTGACTAAGAAGGTCTTGAGAGAGCTGACGATGACGGACGAGTCGTTCAGTTGCTGCCGTTGAAAAGAAAAAAATGACATTAGACTTTTAAAAAAAAAAAACAAAGATGTCCGCTTCCGTGCGCCCTACCACGTCCTCGTCCACCATCAGGATGGGCACCTTCCTGTAGGCGGACCACTTGATCTCCTGACGCATGACGGGGTTGACCTCCACGATGTCGTAGGCCAGGCCGTGGTAGTCCAGGAAGGCTCGTACTTTGCTGCAGAAAGGGCAGGTCTTGTACTGGTACAGGGTCAGCCTCACGCCCCCCTCCGACACCTGAAACAGGAAGTTCATCTCAGACCAAGACGAGGGACGTCATCGTTAGCCATAGCACTGAAAAACCACAACGATTCCATACAGTGTACAAACTATTTGATTCAACGGTTACATTTGTGGATAAAGACTTGAATATTCCATTATAAAGAAGTCAATCGTATAAATTATAATGTTATGTTGATGTGTTGAAAAGCTTTCCCGGTGGCTAGCTAGCTAGCTGCTATACGGCTCGTGCGCGACAATCGTTTCCCGGGCAACTCACTTTCTCGCGTTGTTTCAGTGACGGACTCTCAACCGGTTGTCTCGCGATACCAAGTACATGTCTCTACAATCACATTCATGGCGATTGTAACCTGCTAGCAAAGACTAACAGCGCTACTACTAACTGGTATCGATGTTAGCCCGGAAGCTAATTAGCTCATGTAGTTATTCCACTAGTTAAAAAATGTCTTTTACAAACCACACTTCGCCATCATTGTCTTTATTCCGTCTCACTTTAGGGTGTTCCTGGGCCAGGTGCTGTGTTACCTGCTAGCAAAGACTAACAGCGCTACTACTCACTGGTATCGATGTTAGCCCAGAAGCTAATTAGCTCATGTAGTTATTCCACTAGTTTAAAAATGTCTTTTACAAACCACACTTCGCCATTATTCTCTTTATTGTCTTGATTCCGTCTCACCTTATGGTGTTCCTGGGCCAGGTGCTGTTGGACCCAGTACAACTTGACAGTGTGGTACAGACCCAGACCGCCGCCGAGCAGAAAGGCGCAGCCCATGGCTCTGCTTCCCCCGCCCCGCAGCGAGGACAGCAGCCTGGACCGGCCCCACGTCCCGCCGGAACACCCGGTGCCGTATGCCCTGCGGTAGAGGTGGGTGACGGAACCGGGCCGGCGAACCGCCGGGCTGTCCAGCATTGCCCAGCCGACCTTAAGGAGAGACCTGGTGCAGGCCGCCGCCATGTTGGTGTACATAAAGTCCCACTTTGTATCGCGAGAGTGGAACAATGGGCGCTCATTAACCCCGAGTTAGTGTGCTGGGATAAGCGCCGCCCGTTTGTGACGTCACAGGTTGAAGACACGCCAGATCCCTTCATCGGTAACTGAAGTGTTACATATTTTAGTTTTTCACTCTTGCCATTAGAAAGCCGCTAATTGTCATTAGAAACCAACTGTGGCGAGTTCACGGGGCCGCCCGGCTCGTGCTACGTGTGATGCGTTCATGAGCGTCGTAAACGGGAGCGGCTGTCATTCTTCTTCGGTCCCTTCGGCAGAGACTCAGCATCCATTAAGAGCATCCGCGGTCGCGGTCACATCGCCGCATCCGAGCCAGAGCGACCGCTCGTCAGCGGGATGCCGGGCAGCGAGGCGGTGTTTCGGTGTGGAGACCCGACGCTGGAGCCCACCTTCCCCCTGCCTGCTTGCTTTCGGAGGGCGGCGGAGCGCCGGAGGATGACGACGGGAGGAGACAAATAAACACTCGATCATCGCTGGCTTTAGCGGGCTAACGCTAGCTAGCTAGTTAGCTTAGTGGCTGTTTTTCTTACCTAGGAACCCCCCCTCCCTCCCTGCCTCGCCAATAAACCCCCCCACGCCATTCCCCGCCGATGTGGAGACATGCTGGAGGCGAGGAGGACATTTGTGTCAAGGAGAAAGCATCTTTGCTGTCGACGAGCCTGACGGCTGCGGCGCTAAGCTAGCTGTTTTTCGTCATTTTGCTTCCCCCCCCCCCCCACCACCACCACCGCCACTGATGAGGATGCTAGCAGAGGAGAGCGACTGAAGGAGCACCTGAACACATCCATCAAGGTCATGACACTGAGAGAATGATCATGCTGGAAAAACAGGTAAGACAACCAAGGGACATTTTGATTCCGTGCACACCTGGCTGGGCTCATTTGCATGCGGCTAATTGCTGCTAATTAGCCTCACCGATGACCTCCGTATGTCACTGCCACCTTGTCTTTAATCTACAATATCATCATCAGCCATGTTTGTTTTAGTTTAAAAAAGAATCCCATTGTAATTGTATTGATTTATACTGCATTTAATGGCGGTTCTTTACGAAAAAGATGCTTGCTAACTTTGATAGCAGTGGAAGTACGGTACAAGTGCTGCATTCAGGGATGCTGGGAAATAGGAAAAACAACAAACATCATCATTTTGGATGGTTGTAGAAATATATACACTAAATATATATTGACTCAAGTCTCCTAGCTGTGAGGTCTGCGCGCTAACCACTCGACCACCGTGCGGCCTTTTTCAATTCAATTTGTGTTTATTTAAATATTTTTTATCATTAATAAATATTATTTATTCTATTATTCATAATGAATAAAAAGTCATTATTAATAATCAAGCTTTTCTCTCAAAATTGACAACAAATAAATAACAAAATAGCTGTGGTGATATTATAAATAAGAAAATAAGGCAAATATAACTATTTAACAAGTAAAGAAAAAAATCAAGTTAATAAAAATAAAATATACTTTTTGGTGAATAATATTAAAATATATATTTTGTAAAAGTGTCTCTGACATCATCATTTTGCAGGCCACATACAATGATATGGTGGGATGAATCATATTAAATAATAATCATAACAAATTATGATAAAAGCTTTAATGAGATAATATAAAGAAATGTTAATGTTAATATTATAAATAATACAAAACTATATTTAAAAATAAATACATATGTATATATATATATATTTTTGTGACCACATGAAATTATATGGCAGGCGGAATCATCATAAATAATAATATACATAATTTATTATTACTATAATAAATAATAATAATAATAAAATAAATAAGAATTTGACAGCAAAAAAAGTAATGTCAACAAAACTGCTCACCATCTTGGGGAGGGACTATATGGAATATAGATATGAGAAAAGTTCTAATTATGAGATCAAAAGTCATTATTATAAGATCAAAAGTCATAATGAGCTAAAAATTAAAAATTCCAAGATAAGGAACTCATATTTATGAGATAAAAAGCCATAATTATGAGATAAAACACTTAAAATTATGAGCTACGTGAAAGTATGCAACTTTTTTTTGTCTTATATGTCTTATTTTCCCTTTTTATGTCTAATATATTGCGTAATAGGAGTGTAAAGGTGGCTATAGGGGTGCTATTTTATGTCTCGAGGGCTCTAATAATGTTAAAAAAGTGTATTTAGAAGGTGATAAACAGGTTTTGTACGTTTTCCCGCAGCATGGGGAACATGCTGCAAGTGAAAGGTGAATATAGGGGTGTTACTTCATGTCTAGAGGGCTCTACAGATGTCAAAAATTGTATTTAGAAGGTTCTAAACAGGTGTTCTATGTCTTATTTTCTCTTATTATGTCTACTATATTGGGTAATAGGGGTGTACAGGTGACTGTGGGGGTGTTATTTCATGTCCGTAGGGCTCTAATAATGTTGAAAAGTGTATTTGGGAAGTGTAAACAAGGCCTGTGTGAGTCTGTCAGCTGCGAGGCATGGTGGGCAATGGAGAGAGCGAGAGCGAGAGAGAGAGGGTGGTCGGCGGTGCGGCCGCGTTGCCACGGCAACCCCCTTCCAAAAGCACTCTGCCGCGGGACGCCCCCTGCATGCGTTTCAGCTGCATTTGCACATGAATCGCAGCTCGAGCCTTGCTTTGTTCCCACGCGTTCCCCCGGGCGACCCGCTCGGACGCATGGCCGCCACGTGAGATCAGGCGCCCGGTGTGAAAATAGACGCTTACATTTGTACCTGGCCAGATGTTGCCGTGACGACAGGAGGGGCGGGACTGTACAGCTATGCACATCCCGAGTCAGCAGGAAGCGAGTGTAACACGGACTGTAAATCTGCTTTGTTGTCTCCTCACGCAAACACGCCTTGGCCGCCTTTGCTCGCCTGTACCAAGACCAAGAAAGGGGGGGGGGGGGCACAGCAGGCCTGCAGATGTTTTCTTTCAAAGAATACAGTTATAATATTTGGATCATTAAGTTGTGGGAAAAGTGAGCGTCCTATGAGGATATAGTCTAAATATTATGGCAATAAAAGAAGAAAATAGTTGGACAATAAAAAAATGTACTAGAATAAATATTATAGGGGTGTTAGTTCATGTCTAGAGGGCTCTAATCATGTTTTAATAAGTTTATGCACCTATTTTCTTTTATTATGTCTACTATATTGGGTAATAGGAGTTTAAAGGTGACTATAGGGGTGTTATTTCATGTCTAGAGGGCTCTAATTATGTTAGAAAATTGTATTTAGACGTTTGTAAACACTTATTTTCTCTCATAATGTCTACTGTATTGAGTAATAGGAGTGTAAAGGTGACTGTGGGGGTGTTATTTCATGTTTAGAGGGCTCTAATGGTGTTTTTCTTTTATTATGTCTACTATATTGGGTAATGGGAGTGTAAAGGTGACTATAGGGGTGTTATTTCATGTCTAGAGGGCTCTAATGATGTTAGAAAATTGTTTTTGGAAGGTTGTAAACACATATTTTCTCTCATGAAGTCTACTATATTGAGTAACAGGAGTGTAAAGGTGACTATAGGGGTGTTATTTCATGTCTAGAGGGCTCTAATGATGTTAGAAAATTGTATTTGGAAGGTTGTAAACACTTATTTCCTCTTATATTGAATAATAGCAGTGTTAAGGTGACTATAGGGGTGTTATTTCATATATAGAGGACTCTAATTATGTTAGAAAATTGTATATATAAGGTTGTTAACACTTATTTTCTTTCATAATGTCTACTATATTGAGTAATAGGAGTATAAAGGTGACTCTGGGGGTGTTACTTCATGTTTAGAGGGCTCTAATGGTGTTTTAAAAGGTTTACACACCTATTTTCTTTTATTATGTCTACTATATTGGGTAATAGGAGTGTAAGGGTGACTATAGGGGTGCTATTTCACGTGAAGAGGTCTCTAATGATAATTGGTGTGTATTTAAAAGGATGTTGGCGTCTTTTATAATAAGAGTCAAGTCGTTGTGCGGTGAGATGACGCCATGACGGCATGGCCTCTGAGGGACAGTCCTGTCGTCCAATGGGGACAGGTTGGCGTTAAACACCAGCAGCTGTCTGCGGCGACATGGAATGCGGCCGCTGTAAACAGGAAGTAGATGCTGCATCGGATTGGCACGCCTCGAAGCGCCGCCATGGCAACAGAGGAGGACCCATCAAACATTTTATGGGAAGGCAGCCAGGCAGCGCTCGCCATTCCAGCAGGTGTCTCCCACAGAGAGAGAGAGGGGGGGAGGGGGGGGGGGGGGCGTCAGCAGCTGCAGAGGCGAGAGCCCCCACAAGTCACGGCGCCATGGATGGAAAGCGTGCTAGTTCCTCTTGAATGCTGAAGAGCAGCAGAAGATGATGGACAGACAGAAGAGCTGAGGAGAGACGGAAGAAGGAAACGGTTTGGGAGGGGGAGGGGGAGGGGGGGCGCGGATGCGGACATCGATCCGTGCAGGCCGTGGCGGCGCGCACGTCGACACAACAACATGGAGGACGCGTTCGACGTGCACAGAGCGCTCGCTCAGCCCGCCAGGATGTGCAGCATGTTGGATCTGCCCGTCTACTTCACGGACCACATGGTGAGGGCGCCGCCCCACGCCCCCTGCCCCACGTTTGTGTGTGTGTGTGTTTCATTTACGGCTTACCCATTACGATGATGTCAATACAATTCATCTGTTCCAGTGTCAAACTGTGATGCCGCTTCAGTCATAATGTTGGTCCCACTTACTGTGTGGGGCGGCCCCCCGATATTTGGACGTGCGGGGTCGTGTAGTACCGCCCGTGTCCGCGTCCGAGGAGCCGTGATAAAGCTCATCAGGGACCTTCCCACATCTTTCATCGCCTGGCTTTTGCTTTTGCTTTAGCTTTAGCTTCTCAGCGCCAAGCTGTTGTTGTCCACGTTGTTGCCGGCTTCACCTGGGACGGACCCGCCGGGCTCCCTTTGACCCGTTAGCGTCGGGTTAATTTTTTCCCAGTGGTGTTGACACAGCTGAAAAAGCAAACACGCGCGAGAAGAGCGTCCGCGGGGGGGTTGGCCTGATCTCTGAGGGGGTTCAGAGGGGGCCTCGTAAGCGCCGGCAGATGTATCGGTGCCGGGATGTGGCGTTGGAGCCACTGGACGTGCGGGCTGCTGGTCAGGACAGGAAGACGGAAGGTGGGATGCTTTCCCTTGGTGATATTCTCTCATGACTTCACGCTTTCTCTATCATATTATTATTATTATTATTATTATTGGGACCTCTTTTTCTTTCATATTTCAACTTCATGTTGCTAGGATGACTTTACTTCATACTTCTGCTCATCGTATTACTACCCTTGTTTGTTTACGTTTGGCAACTATTTCTACTTTCTTCTTGGAAATTTTCTTCTCAGAATATTCTGACTTTAGTCCAGGAATATTTTGACTTTATACGTGTAATATTTTTACTTTATATGTGTCATATTTTTACTTTATTTGTGTAATATTTTGACTTTATATGTGTCATATTTTGACTTTATACGTGTAATATTTGGACTTTATAGGTGTAATATTTTGACTTTATTCGTGTAATATTTTGACTTTATTCGTGTAATATTTTGACTTCATTAAGGTACTATTTGGACTTTATTTGTGTACATTTTTGACTTCATACATGTAATATTTTGACTTTATTTGTGTAATTTTTTTACTTTATTTGTGTAATATTTTGACTTTATTCATGTAATATTTTGACTATTTGTGTAATATTTTGACTTCATTAAGGTACTATTTGGACTTTATTTGTGTAATAGTTGGACTTTATTTGTGTACGTTTTTGACTTTATACGTGTAATATTTTGACTTTATAGGTGTAATATTTTGACTTTATAGGTGTAATATTTTGACTTTATTTGTGTAATATTTTGACTTTATTCAGGTAATATTTTGACTTTATTCGTGTAATATTTTGACTTCATTAAGGTACTATTTGGACTTTATTTGTGTAATAGTTGGACTTTATTTGTGTACGTTTTTGACTTTATACGTGTAATATTTTGACTTTATAGGTGTAATATTTTGACTTTATTCGTGTAATATTTTGACTTTATTCGTGTAATATTTTGACTTTATTTTTGTAATATTTTGACTTTATTTGTGTAATATTTTGACTTTATTTGTGTAATATTTTGACTTCATTCGTGTAATATTTTGACTTTATTTGTGTAATATTTGGGCTTCATTCGTGTAATATTTTGACTTTATTTGTGTAATATTTGGGCTTTATTTGTGTACATTTTTGCCTTGATTTAGGTACTATTTTGACTTTATTTGTGTAATATTTTGACTTTATTTGTGTAATATTTGGACTTTATTCACATGCTATTTTGACTTTATGCGTGTAATATTTTGACTTTAATCATGTAATATTTTGACTTCATTTGTGTAGTATTTTGACTTTATTCATGTAATATTTTTTATTTATTTGTGTAACCGTAAAACATTTTCCGTAACCTAATTGTTTTGTTTTGATTGTTTCTCATAATATTTAGACTTTTAAAATAACCAATTTTTCTGTATTAATTGAGTTCCATGCCACTAAAATGACATTATTATTATTATTTTTCCTCACAATATGACGAGGTTATGCTTCATTCATGCTTGAGTTTTTTTTCTTGTTGGAATACATTTTTCTCCTCATATTTAGACGTTATTCTTTATTGCTGCCAATGGCCCCCGGGCTGCGATTTAGACACCCCTTCTTTAACTGAACCTTTTGGCACCCTCTGTTCCTGGATGCTGGTTGGGAGCATAAGAATTACTGTGCAAGAAGGAGCCTCCCATTCGAGTGGGATGGGGGGGGGCGTCTCCTTCTATTGATCTTCAACAGATGCTAGCCAAATGTTTCAGGCCTCATGTGATATTTGCCTTTCTCCAGTGGATTTCATGGACGTGAGCTCATGTGGCGGGGAGCCGCTGATTGACAGGAGGCGGGGCTTATTGGAGAGGGGGAGAAGAAGTGCTCGGCCAAAAGTGAACTAATCGACCCAAATGCTTTTGCTGTTTTATTTACCCCCCAGCTGCAGCTCCAGATGTTTTCCTTCAACATCTGCTGTCAAAAGTTTGTTGTTTCTGTGGCTCCGGACTTGCTGTGCAACGCTGGGCCGCCAGGGGGCAGTGTTACACGTCAGATCAGTAACAGGCGTTTGTTCACCATCCTAAACCAACTAATATTATGAGAAACAAACAAAACACAATAAAGTTGGTGTTTTTGGAACATTAGGTTGAGGGAAATGTGATAATATTCCGTGAATGAAGTCCTAATTCTGAGTTATATGCGAGTGTTTCCAGTACAGTAAGTGACTATGTGGCGTCTGCTGCTGCCATAGTGAACACAAACAACAACACAGCTACAGTACAGCTTCCGACCACATGGTGGCGGTAATGTGTCAGTCGGTCATGAATGATGACAAAAGACTACATTTCGTCATGTACGGCTTTGTAAAAGGAGGAAGAGCAACATCTGGTTTTAGCTTGTTATCTTGTTAAACTGTGAGTGGATTTGATTTATTATTGAAAACAAATGAATACGATCAATTAAATTTATACAGTGTTAATATTTAATGGCCACTCTGTACGGAGAAAGCGATGCTGCCTTCAGGGACACACTGGGGGCTTGTACTATGTGTTTGTACCAATGGAGTATATACAGGTTACGCGCTAATCGTGTACTGGTGGTAGCTTTTAGCTTTAGCGGGGTGTTCGTTTGAACTGACTGGACCACGAAATGTACTCGGTAGCGACTAAATAGGCTCCTTTCATCTTGAATATGTCATTGTCCGACGGCAACAAAGGCATCAGGCCGTTATGGGCGTGGCTTAGCAACCTCCCCAGCCTGAGTCACTCTTCCCGTAAACACTCTGCTAGCCAGCCTGCTTGCTAGCCGGCTAGCTAAGCTAGCTGGCCGCCACCACGCGAGCGAGACGGCGGAGCGATTCGGAGCTCGAGCGAAGCCGACCGACGCGCGGCTCCCGCTGCGGTGACGGAAGGCTCCGCACGGGCTCTCGCGGTCCGAGATGTTCGACTCGTCGTGGAGGGCGCCGAACGTTTGGGACGCGGTGAGGCTGGACGTGTCCGAGAACAGCAGCCCGGTGGTTCTGCACAGCTTCACGCATCTGGACCCGGACCTGCCTCTGCGGGAGGTACGGATGGGACGGGATGGGTGGATGGACTAGCTTTGATCAGCAAGATCGGTATTCTGTACTACTGACGTCTACCAATAGCTAACAACAATAACTGTCTTATGTGGGTGTCGGCTGTGTTTGGAATTGGTGTTGCCAAAAAGCATCAGAGTGAGAGGTCTTCACTTGTGTCCTTTGGGCTCACGGTGGTCCCGGTGGTCCCCACCAAAGTGTTCTGTGGGCCTCACTGTGCCGATCCAAACCAGTTTGTCCTCCTCGGCTGTCCTACATATTTGTTATGTTTGCGTCACTTGGCAAAACAGGACATTTTAGTTGACCCCCCCCCCCCCCAACAACATTATTACCTAAGAGATAATCCTGCTGAGGGGATTCCTCCGCCGCCTTTCTTCGCCTCCCGCCGGACGTCACTTGACACGGTGGGTGTGGTCACATGGGTGGGGGGGGGGGTATGAAGTGTTTGCCCATTAGACACTATGGATCTGGTTACTGCTGACACAGATGCTTTGTGGCGCCGCTTCTTCATCTCACATTGATGATGATGATGATGATGACAATGGACAGACATCACGTCTATCCATTCACGTACACACGTCATACAATCACGTCTATCCATTCACTTACAGACATCATGACTATCCATTCACGTACACACATCATGGAATCATGTCTATCCATTCACATACAGACATCATGTCTATCCATTCACATACAGACATCATGTCTATCCATTCACATACAGACATCATGTCTATCCATTCACATACAGACGTCATGTCTATCCATTCACATACAGACGTCACGTCTATCCATTCACATACAGACGTCACGTCTATCCATTCACGTACAGACGTCACGTCTATCCATTCGCGTACACACGTCATGGAATCACGTCTATCCATTCACGCACACACGTCATACAATCACGTCTATCCATTCACGTACACACGTCATACAATCACGTCTATCCATTCACGTACACACGTCATACAATCACGTCTATCCATTCACGCACACACGTCATACAATCACGTCTATCCATTCACGTACACACGTCATACAATCACGTCTATCCATTCGCGTACACACGTCATACAATCACGTCTATCCATTCGCGTACACACGTCATACAATCACGTCTATCCATTCGCGTACACACGTCATGGAATCACGTCTATCCATTCGCGTACACACGTCATACAATCACGTCTATCCATTCACGTACACACGTCATACAATCACGTCTATCCATTCACGTACACACGTCATACAATCACATCTGTCCATTCACGCACACACGTCATACAATCACGTCTATCCATTCACGTACACACGTCATACAATCACGTCTATCCATTCACGTACACACGTACACACATGTGTCGTGATCCAGTGTAGAGGGCTTGGTTTGCGTGGTCTGGTCACGTGACTGGCGGTGGCCATCTGTCTGCCGTCTGCCCGTGGCCGAGCCCCTCCACGCTATTGATGTGTTTTTCTGCGGGAAGGAAGGCTGCGGTCGCCGTGGCAATGGCTGATGAATAGCGAGCTCGGCGTGTCCGGGAACGGGATTTGTGGGCGCCTGATAAAGCGCCTCAGCTTGTAGCTCATCATGCCATGGTTTCCGTGGTAACTCATTCTAAATATGTTTTTTAATTCAATCTAATGTAAAAACATATCTAAGAAATAATACAAATTACAAATATTAGACATATTTATTTACTTAATATAATGTAAATATAAAATTAGCATACAAAAATTTATATTTTATATTATGTTATATTTATCTTACAACTAAACTTATCAAAGTAATTTTTTTTACTTAATCTAAAGTTAACAAATTAAGGTTAAAATGTAAAAATTATTGTTACAATTATAAAGAGAGGTAAAAATTATAAAAATAACTTTTTTTTACTTCACATATATAAAACAAATTATAATGAAATTATAAATACAATTATAATATCTAAAAATATTTGTTGGAAAATAAAATCTTTTTTTACTTTATCTAAACCCAAAATAAAGTACAAAATATATAGCATTTTTCTGTATATAAAATATAAATTATAATATGAATATATTTTTAAAATAATACATTGATAATCCAACCCTCTAAATACGCTTAAAGCCCTCTCAACACGAAATAGCACCCCTATAGTCACCTTTCCACTCCAATGAGCCAATATGGTCGACATAATCAGAGAAAATAGACTCGTGGATGGATGGATAGATGGATGGGTAGGGCAGCGCCCCTGCGTTCTTCGTCTTCTCTAAGTTTTCCGTGTCTTTACCAGAGCTCAACGCAGGAGATTGGCGAGGAGGTGGAGGACGACGCCATCTTCACCATCACGCTGAGGAAGGTGCAGCTCCACCACTCGTCCAGCAAGGGGCAGCGATGGCTGGGCGTGGAGACGGACTCGGCCCTGAGTCTCTACGAGACCTGCAAGGTCCGCACCATCAAGGCGGGCACGCTGGAGAGGCTGGTGGAGTACATGGTGACGGCCTTCCGGGGCAAGGACTCCACCTACGTCACCATCTTCCTCTGCACCTACCGCTCCTTCGCCACCACCAAGCAGGTGCTGGACCTCCTGCTCAACAGGTACGCACCTGTGTGTGTATGTGTGGGACAGCTTCGTGCAGGGGCGTCAAACTGGCTTCCACCACAGGCTGCGAATTTAGTAGTAATGCTTCTATTCGAATAGAAAATATCATAATGCATAGTTTATATTATATCAATATCAATTATTTACATTTCAATGAGAAAATCTCAGATATATAACAGTAATAAATAATACTTTTAAATTGGATTTGGCAACAAATATTGGAAAAATTGACAACAATCATAATATTTTTATAAATATTTTTTTACCACATTTTATATTTACAGTAGAGTATGTTTAAAAATAAAGAAATACCTGCATTTATTTGTTTTGTCATAATTGCTTGTGTGTATATATATATAACTACAAAATAGCTACATTTTTATTATTTAGAATATTCCTTTAAATAAGGAAATATATTATTAGATATGTATATATTATTATAAAATATATAAAAATATTCTAAATAATAAAATGTCTTTATATAATGGAAAATGCAATATTTAAGAATATTCTAAATAATAAAAATGTCTTTATATAATGGAAAATGCAATATTTAAGAATATTCTAAATAATAAAAATGTCTTTATATAAAGGAAATACAATATTTAATAATATTCTAAATAATAAAAGTGTCTTTATATAAAGGAAATACAATATTTAATAATATTCTTACTAATAAATATGTATATTTTGAAGGAAATACAATATTTAAGAATATTCTAAATAATAAAAATGTCTTTATTTAAAGGAAATACAATATTTAATAATATTCTAAATAATAAAAGTGTCTTTATATAAAGGAAATACAATATTTAATAATATTCTAAATAATAAAAATGTAGCTATTTTGTAGTTAATTTCATCTAATAAAATCTTGCGTGAAGGATCTTCGTTGCTCACTGTCGCCCCCAGAGGAGCATTGTGGCACTGCAAGGAAAGTAACCAAAGGCAGCTCAGATTTTAACGCCAATGTTGTCGTCGGTCCTCTCTCGCAGGTACGCGAGGCTCCAGAACGTTCCAGTGGCGGCGGCCCATCGCGTCTCCCAGGACGAGCGCACCGAGTTGAGAAAGTGAGCCACTCGCCGTCCTTCACCGACACCTTCACCTTGGTCTTTATCAGCTAGTTGATTCTTTGGGGCTCTGTCCCAAAGAAGAACGCCGCTTCAGACATTCCTCAAATGACTGAAGCCTCGCCGTATTTAGGCTACATACGTGTTCATGTTCCGTCACAGCACGGTGTCGTCCATCCTGGGCGCCTGGCTGGACCAGTACTCCGAGGACTTCTGGAGTCCTCCAAACTACGACTGCCTGCACCAGCTCCTGTCCTACCTTCACCTCCACTTCCCCGGCTCCGACCTGGAGCGTCGCGCCCGCAACCTGCTGGCTCACTTCCACCGCCGGCAGCAGTGCGAGCCTGACCCTGACGGTAATTAGGACCTCCGCTTCGGTTCGTTGACGCGTCAGAAACACACCGTGGTGGAACCTCACCTTTTCTTCGTGCAGAAAGCCCACTAGTAACACCCCTCTAGTCACACTTTTGCACTTTTATTACCCAATATAGTGGACATAAGACAAATGAAGACATAGAAAACCTGTTGTACAACCTTCTAAATACAGGCTGAAACATTATTAGAGCCCTCTAGACATGAACTAACACCCCTATAGTCACCTTTACACTCCTATTACCCAATAGAATAGACATAATAAGAGAAAATAAGACATAATAGACCTTTGAAATAACTAATTTCACAATATTAGAGCCCTCTAGACATGAACTAGCACCCCTATATTCACCTTGACACTCCTATTACCCAATAGAGTAGACATAATAAGAGAAAATAAGACATAATAAACCTTTGAAATAACTACTTTCACAATATTAGAGACCTCTAGACATGAACTAGCACCCCTATATTCACCGTTACACTCCTATTTTCCAATATAGTTGACATAATAAGAGAAAATAGACCTTTTGAAATAACTATTTTCACAATTTTAGAGCCCTCTAGACATGAACTAGCACCCCTGTAGTCACCTTTACACTCCTATTACCCAATAGAGTAGACGTAATAAGAGAAAATAAGACATAATAGACCTTTGAAATAACTTTTTTCACAATTTTTAGAGACCTCTAGACATGACTAGCACCCCTATAGTCACCTTTACAGTCCTATTACCAATATAGTAGACGTGATAAGAGAAAATAAGACATAATAGACCTTTGAAATAAGAATTTTCACAATTTTAGAGCCCTCTAGCCATAAACTAGCACCTCTATATTCACCTTTACACTCCTATTTTCCAATATAGTAGACATAATAAGAGAAAATAAGACATAATAGACCTTTGAAATAACTATTTTCACAATTTTAGAGACCTCTAGACATGAACTAGCACCCCTATAGTCACCTTTACTCTCCTATTTTCCAATATAGTAGACATAAGAGAAAATAAGACATAATAGACCTTTTGAAATAATGTTCACAATTTTAGAGCCCTCTAGACATAAACTAGCACCCCTATAGTCACCTTTACACTCCTATTGCCCAATATAGTAGACATAATAAGAGAAAATAAGACATAGTAGACCTTTGAAATAACTTTTTCACAATTTTTAGAGACCTCTAGACATGAACTAGCACCCCTATAGTCACCTTTACACTCCTATTCCCCAATATAGTAGACATAAGAGAAAATAAGACATAATCTATGTTTGAAATAATTATTTTTGCAATTTTAGAGCCCTCTAGACATGAACTAGCACCCCTATAGTCACCTTTCCAGTCCTATTATCCAATATAGTAGACATAATAAGAGAAGGTCATTGGTGTGTCTTCTCTCCTCAGGGGACCACATGGGCTGTCCTTTCGCCACGCAGGAAGAGAGCGGCTTTGAGGACGAGCTCCCCGCCTTCAGCTTCCTGTCCTTTGACCCCATCATGGTGGCCGAGCAGTTCACGCTCATGGATGCGGTGAGCGCCGCCTTTCCGTTTCGCGTCCCAGGCACGCTCCTGGCGTCGCCTCGTGTTTTGATGTGACCTCCGCGCCTTCCTGTTTGGCCGTGCAGGACCTGTTCAAGAAGGTGGTCCCGTACCACTGCTTGGGGGGCATCTGGTCCCAGCGGGACAAGAAGGGCAAGGAGCACCTGGCGCCCACCATCAGGGCCACGGTGGCCCAGTTCAACTCCGTCACCAACTGCGTCATCACCACCTGCCTCGGCAACCCCACGCTGAAGGCCAACCAGAGAGCTCGCCTGCTGGAGAGGTGGATCGACGTGGCCCGGGTCAGGACACGCCCTCGCCCCCTTGCCCCCTCGCCCCCTTTTCTTTTTTTTTCAACTGTTTCTCCTTCTGCTGCCTTTCAGGAGTGTCGGATCCTGAAGAACTTCTCGTCCTTACGAGCCATCCTCTCCGCCCTGCAGTGCAACGCCGTCCACCGCCTGAAGAGGACCTGGGAGGAAGTCTCTCGGTGGGTCGGGTCGGGTCGCCGCTCCGTCCTCAAACATCTCAAACGTTGCTCTTCTAAGTCATCACCTTCTCCTTGGCCTACAGGGAGAGCTTCCGCACCTTCAGAGAGCTTTCTGAGATCTTCTCCGACGACAACAACTACTCGCTCAGCCGAGAGCTGCTAGTCAAGGTGAGACTCGGGAGGACCTGGTCCTGATCAACGTAGGGGGCGTGCTCGGGGGCCAGCCGGGCCCGCCTCCATCTTGAAGCCGTGTGAGGGGGAAACCCCTGTGCCCCCTTCCCTGTACGTCATGGAGGCCCCCTCTGGTCGGCGTAGATAACTCGGGGGAACACCCCCACCCCAGCCCCCACCCCCGGCCGTGACCTCACTCTATCAGTTTCTAGCAGCCGCTTCCAGTCCCACAGGGCTACAATCCATCTGCGGTGGCGGGGGTTGGGCTTGCTTTGCTGACATGACATGACATGACATGACATGACATGACATGACGGCCGCCATTTTGTGTCTTTGCTCTCAGGAGGGCACTTCCAAGTTTGCCACCCTGGAGATCAACCCCAAACGGGCTCAGAGGAGACACCAGCAGCAGAGAGACCTGGTCAGGACCTTCACCTTTGCCACACACACACACACACACATATAATCTTTAGCCCTGTGATTGGTCTATGAATAAGTCTTTAGTGTGCGCAGGTGCACACTTGTGTACTTATACTTACTCTTTTTAGTGCAAAAGTGTGCACTTTTTGTGCTTGGGTTTAGTCTTTTGAGTACACAAAAGCACACACTTACGTACATACTTACTCTTTTCAGTGCATGTGTGCACTTAACACTAAGTCTCTTGAGCACATACTTGCGCACGTACACTCGGCACAGTAGTTTTAAGTGGACGAGTGCACACTTGTGTAGTTTTAATTTAGTCTGTTGTGTGCTCAAGTGTGCACCTCTGTATTAACACTTAGTCTTTAGAGTGCACAATTGCACACTTCTTTTACTTGTGATTGCTTAAGTGCACACAGTCTTTTATGCTAAAGCTTATGAGTTCACACACTTGCGTACAAATGCACACTTGTGTACTTACGCTTGACTTCTTAGGTAGTGTTGTGATAGCATAAGTGCGCTTGTGTACTTTTTTTGAGTGCATTAGTGCACAATTTCAAGCTTACACTTTGTGTATTTACACTTAGTCTTTTATACTAATGCTTATGAGTTCACACACTTATGTAAGAGTGCATAAGTGTACACTTCTTTTACTTGTGATTGCTTAAGTGCACACTTTGAGTGCATTAGTGCTCAGTTTCAAACTTATACTTTGTGTATGTACACTTTCATACTTTTATACTAAACCTTATGAGTTCACACGAGTGCCCAAGTGTGCACCTGTGTTTTCACACTGAGTCTTTTGTGTATTTACACTCGGTCTTTTGAGTGCACAATTGCACACTTCTTTTACTTGTGATTGCTTAAGTGCACACAGTCTTTTATGCTAAAGCTTATGAGTTCACACACTTGCGTACAAATGCACACTTGTGTACTTACGCTTGACTACTTAGGTAGTGTTGTGATAGCATAAGTGCGCTTGTGTACTTCTGCATACTTTTTTTGAGTGCATTAGTGCACACTTGCACTTTTTTAAGGGTACTTGAGTGCCCAAGTGTGCACCTGCGTATTCACACTTGGTCTTTTGAGTGCACAGTTGCACATTTCTTTTACCTGTGATTGCTAAAGTGCACACTTGTGTACTTAAACGTACACTTTTGAGTGCATCAGTGCACAATTTCAAGCTTACACTTTGTGTATTTACACTTAGTCTTTTTACTTTTCAAGTAAAATAAGTGTACACTTCTTTTACTTGTGATTGCTTAAGTGCACACTTTGAGTGCATTAGTGCACAGTTTCAAACTTATACTTTGTGTATGTACTTTTATACTAAACCTTATGAGTTCACACGAGTGCCCAAGTGTGCACCTGTGTTTTCACACTGAGTCTTTTGTGTATTTACACTCGGTCTTTTGAGTGCACAATTGCACACTTCTTTTACTTGTGATTGCTTAAGTGCACACAGTCTTTTATGCTAAAGCTTATGAGTTCACACACTTGCGTACAAATGCACACTTGTGTACTTACGCTTGACTACTTAGGTAGTGTTGTGATAGCATAAGTGCGCTTGTGTACTTCTGCATACTTTTTTTGAGTGCATTAGTGCACACTTGCACTTTTTTAAGGGTACTTGAGTGCCCAAGTGTGCACCTGCGTATTCACACTTGGTCTTTTGAGTGCACAGTTGCACATTTCTTTTACCTGTGATTGCTAAAGTGCACACTTGTGTACTTAAACGTACACTTTTGAGTGCATCAGTGCACAATTTCAAGCTTACACTTTGTGTATTTACACTTAGTCTTTTTACTTTTCAAGTAAAATAAGTGTACACTTCTTTTACTTGTGATTGCTTAAGTGCACACTTTGAGTGCATTAGTGCACAGTTTCAAACTTATACTTTGTGTATGTACTTTTATACTAAACCTTATGAGTTCACACGAGTGCCCAAGTGTGCACCTGTGTTTTCACACTGAGTCTTTTGTGTATTTACACTCGGTCTTTTGAGTGCACAATTGCACACTTCTTTTACTTGTGATTGCTTAAGTGCACACTTTGAGTGCATCAGTGCACAATTTCAAACTTAACTCTTAGTCTTTTATACTAAAGCTTATGAGTTCACACACTTATGTAAGAGTGCATAATTGCACACTTGTGTACTCACCCTTAGTCTTGTGATAGCATAAGTGCGCTAGTGTACTTCTGCCTACTTTTTTGAGGGTGCATGAGTGCCCAAGTGTGCACCTGTGTTTTCACACTTAGTCTTTAGTGTATTTACACTTGGTCTTTTGAGTGCACAATTGCACACTTCTTTTACTTGTGATTGCTTAAGTGCACACTTTGAGTGCACCAGTGCACAATTTCAAACTTAACTCTTAGTCTTTTATACTAAAGCTTATGAGTTCACACACTTATGTAAGAGTGCATAAGTGTACTTACACTTAGTCTTGTGATTGCATAAGTGCGCTTAAGTACTTCTGCGTACTTTTTTTTTTACACTTGCACTTGCACTTTCTTACGGGTGCACGAGCGCACACTTAAGTCCTTCAATGAGTGTTGGAGTGCGCATGTGCTAATTGAACCGTGAGCGTGGGGGGGGGGGCGGGAATGGAGCGTGAGGTGATCTGACGGTGCTTCTCGCCGGCGTCAGGGAGTGATGCAGGGGACCATTCCCTACCTGGGGACCTTCCTGACGGACCTGGTGATGATGGACACGGCCATGAAGGACTACACGGAGGTGGGCACCAATGAAGCGCCATGTGACACGTGTGTAAGGAAGCTGTGGCGCTGTCAGTCAAGGAGGTGTGTGTGTGTCTTTCAGGGTGGTCTGATCAACTTCGAGAAGAGAAGAAAGGTGCGTGTCGTTTTTTTTTTCCCCCTGCAAAGACGGTGGTCTGTGTGAAGTGTGCGAAGTGTGCGAAGTGTGTTGTCGCGGTGTGCAGGAGTTCGAGGTGATCGCCCAGATCAAACTGCTGCAGCTGGCCTCCAACAACTACAGCTTCACGCAGGACGGACACTTCCGAGAGTGGTTCGCCGGCGTGGAGAAGCTGAGCGAGGCCGAGAGGTGAGCCCGGCGGCTCCAAACATTCTCCTCTCCGGACGCCGACACTCTCTTCCTGTTTCCGCAGCTACCAACTGTCCTGTGACATCGAGCCGCTGTCCGAGTCGGCCAGCAACACGCTGCGGGCCAAGAAGAACGGAGGAATCATGAAGCGCTGGAGCGAGTAAGTCTGATCCCGTCACTAATTGGTCCCGGGACCCGCTGCTCGTGGAGAAGAGCGATGCGTGCCTCGGTGTTAGCATCTCCAAACGTAGCCGATAAGACCAGAAAAAGGCGGTGGATTGCGACCACCGCTTCGTTTTAAGTAATACTCGTCAGTAACACTTTTTACTTAAAAAATAAAATTTTTGTTAATTGATTTATTATCTTTGACAATATTTACATTTTTTTTTAATTATTTTTTATTATATACTAATATTTCAGTATTTGTACTGATTTAAATATCTTAAATTAAAAACAATTAAAATTAATTTAAAATTAAAATTTAAAATTACATTTAATTAATTCAAAATCTTTTTTCTTCTGTATCTTGTATATCTTTATATTATTTCTTGTCCTTCCAAAAATATTTCACAAATATTTTAAATAAAAATGATTTAATTAATTAATTTTTTTAAATGTAATCTTAACAGATATCTTTTTTCAAATATGTATTTTTTAAGTTCAAAACAATTTAAAACATTAACAAATCAAACAGTATATCATTTTTAATGACTTATTTTAACTATTGTATTTATATGAAGTTAAAATCAATATATTTTAATTCATTTTTACAATGTTTTTATTAAATATTTTGACTGATTTAAATGTATTTAAATTAACTTAAAAACAATTTTACAAGGCCACAGACAAACGTATTTCCCGAGACATTTTTAACACAAAATGAATAATTTGTAGGCGTTTTAGTGTTATAAAAATATTTGTGAAATATATTATTATTTAATTAGTTATTTTAAGATAATTTCATTTTTTATAGATTTTTTCGACAGTTAAAAGTTTTAAATTTTTTTATAAAATCAATCATTTTTATTATCATTTAATTCGTTTTTAAAATGTTTTTATTACATATAATTATTAAGTTATAAATAATTATTAAAGATTCTAATAATCTTTCTTAGCTCTTGAGCCGATTTTGAGTCGTTTCCAAACATATTTTCCAATTTCATTTTTAATTCATTTTTTTATTAATTCAGTTTTTACATGAATATTTTATCAAATTTATTATATTTATATTTTAAGTTAAAAACAATTTGAAGTTTTTTTTATGATTTGTATTTATTATGTTTAATATGTTTGCAGTCGTCAGCTGGCGGAAGGCGGTTCCGGCGCGGTGGGCTCTCATTCCAAGTCCTTCGACCACGCCCACTTCAGGCCCTACCAAGGAGGCGGCGGGGACAGCGGCGACGCCCTCAGCGTCACCTCGGTCAGCTCCAGCGGGTCGGACCTGGAGGACGTCAACGCCAGCTTCCTGTCCGACTCCCCGGAGGGACACGAGAGGAAGGTGAGGAGGACCCCGCCCCCGTGAGCGCCGCGCCGCGCCGGCGCACCTTCTGCCGTTGACGCTTTGTGTTTGGTTTTAGACGTCCACGCCTTCCGTCAAACTTTCCGTTTCTGCGCTGGGAAGAGACGCTCCGTCTGCGGACACCGCCTCCACGGTAAATGTAGACCCCCTTCCTTCCTGGACTTGGTGTCTCCCGCAGGGCTGCAATCTACTTGTGGCAGCAGGATGAGGCTACATTATGAGGGAAAACAGCCTTGTTTTATAGAATTATATCATTTTAGCAAAATAATGTCAAAATATTGAGAGAAAAAAGTCATATTCATAGATTAAAAAATATGCAATTTTAGCAGAATAATGTCAAAATATTAGAGAAAAAAGTCATATTCTATGGATTAAAAAATATGCAATTTTAGCAGAATGTCAAAATATTAAGAGGAAAAAAGTCATATTCTAAGGATAAAAAAGATGCAATTTTATAAGAATAATGTCAAAATATTAAGAGAAAAAAGTCCTGCTAATGATAAAAAAACATGCTATTTTAGCAGAATAATGTTGAAATATTAATAGAAAAAAGTCTTATTTTAAGGATATAAAAATCTGCAATTTTAACAGAATAATGTCAAAATATTAAGAGAAAAAAAGTCATATTCTAATGATAAAAAAGATGCAATTTTAGCAGAATAATGTCAAAATATTAAGAGAAAAAAAGTCATATTCTAATGATAAAAAAGATGCAATTTTAGCAGAAAAATGTCAAAATATTAAGAGAAAAAAATCATATTCTAACGATAAAAAAGATGCAATTTTAGCAGAATAATGTCAAAATATTAAGAGAAAAAAATCATATTCTAACGATAAAAAAGATGCAATTTTAGCAGAAAAATATCAAAATAAAACAAAATAATATCCTGACAAAGTACTAATATTAAGAGGAAAAATAGCTAAAGAAAAATAAATATTGTAGAATATATATTTTTGTAAATGTATAAGAAGAAAGTTGAAGTAGTGGTAGAATCCAAAAATAGAAAATAATTTAGCGATAAATAAAGATGACATATTAGGAGAATAAAGTCATAATATTGACAGAAAATGTGCTAAAATATACTTTAAGAAATATTAATTTGTAATATTATGAGAAAAAAATAAAGCAAAGAATATAGTTTTATTTTAGGAGAATGAGGCCGGGTAAAAGTGAATAAATATTACAAATATAGAATTTGCGATGAGGGGCGGGGCCAGAGCCAAGCGCCTGTGCCACGCCCCCTAAAAGAGCGCCCCGCCTGTCGCCCGTCTGCAGTTCTGGGAGTGCACGTCCCTGTCCTCGCTGGACACGTCCGGGATGGGCTCCAGCTCGGGCTCGGCCTCGGGTTCCAGCACGGCGTCGTCGTCCTCGGTGTCCTCGTCCACGCCGCTGTCGGCCTCCTCGCGCTCGCACAAGCGCTCGGCGTCGGCCGTGTCCAACTACTCCACGCTGTCGCTGCCGCTCTACAACCAGCAGGTGGACGACTGCTGCATCATCCGGGTCAGCCTGGACGTGGAGAACGGGAACATGTACAAGAGCATCCTGGTGAGCTTGTGGGGACGCCCCCACCGGACCCCCCCACAGTCATTTCGGGCCCCTGACACTGTGTCTCTTCAGGTGACCAGCCAAGACAAGACGCCGGTCGTCATCAGGAAGGCCATGATCAAACACAACCTGGAGCGGGAGAAGACGGAGGACTACGAGCTGGTCCAGAAGATCTCTGAGGACAAAGGTAAGATCTTGTTGACCCGGTCGTCCCAGGACCCCCGCCCCACCCCAAACTCCTCTTCTCATCCCACAGAGCTCCGAATCCCGGACAACGCCAACGTCTTCTACGCCATGAACTCCAGCGCCAACTACGACTTCGTTCTGAAGAAGCGGGGGCCGGCGCGGGCGGCGCGCGCCAAGACGGTGGCCAGCTCCACGCTGCCTCGCATGAAGCAGAAGGGACTGAAGATCGCCAAGGGCATCTTCTGAAGAGCGCCTTAAGGAGCACCTCAAGCACTCGGCGACCTTTGCTGCGTCGACAGGAAGTCTTGGCGGCTTTGTTTACATGGCGGACATTTTCCAAGCCACGCACTTTTTACGTGCTCGCCCCCCCGCCCCCCAAACCCCTTCCCGGCGTGGAGTGTACAGAAACCGTTCCTCGGGAGTTTGAATGTGTCGCCGCGATGTCCAATGTTGGGCGGAGTCGCATGGAGCGAGGGTGGGCGGAGCCCCGGCGACGGCGTTTCCCTCTCAAGACTTTGTACAGATTGGCCTCTCCTCCGCTCTGACCACGGTGCTGCTAATTCCCTCTCCAGGGGGCCAATCGGCCGCTTCCGTGCGCCCGCCGCCATCTTGGAAAACCTCCCGTACCTCAACCCCCGCCCCACACACACACACACATTAATCACTACAGTTCTTACTTACCACTCCCCTTTATCTCATCTTTATGGGATTCAAATATGAGCTGATGGAATGTTGACATGATGGCCTAAAAGGCATTATTATTATTATTTATATTATTATTATTTAGATTATTTATTATTTTTGTTATTATGATTATTATTTTGAGGTAAAAAGTACACAATTTGAAAGTTGATATTATGAGACAAAAGTCAAAATTGCGAGATCAAATTTAAAAAAAAGTATTCGATTATTAGATACATTTTGTCATTCAGAATTGAGATTTATCATTAAATTATGAGATACAAAATTTAAATTATGAGATAAAAAATAATTATGAGATAAAAATAATTATGAGATAAAAAATATGAGATAAAAAAAATTAAATATGAGATTGAAAATTAAAATTGAGATTAAAAATTTAATATGAGAAAAAAAATTATGAGATTAAAAAATTTAAATTGCGAGATTAAAAATTGAAATTGAGATTAAAAAATAAAAAATTATATAAAAAATTAAAATGAGATTAAAATTTTAAAATTATGAAAAAATTAAAATTATGAGATTAAAAAAATAAAATTATGAGATTAAAAAATCAAAATTGAGTTTAAATAGAAGTTATTACAAAAATTAAAAATGACGAGACGGTAATCCAAATTCTGAAATAAAAAATACTAATTTAATAAGAAGTTATGAGATGCAGCAAGGTTCTGAGGAAGTTCTTCCAACATGGCGGCCGAAGCCTCCCAAAAGAAGGCGTGTCTTGTCCTCTGGGGCGGAGGTGAAACATTGCTAAGTGGGCTGATGCATTATGGGAAATGTAGGAAAAGCACCAGCTTGGATTGTTATGTTGTCTTCACTGCCACAAGACGTTGGCCTGATGCCACTGCCGCCATCTTTTGCCTTTTTTTTTTTTTTTTTTTTTTGCTTGGGTTCTTTAGTCGCGCATGCCGCATGGTCGCCATGGTCGAATGAACCGCGGTCCGAGGCGGCAAGTCCACGCGGTGACGAGCAGATCACGTGACCCCGCCTCCACCCTCTGCCCCACGTCCAGCACTGTGAACACTCGACGCTTCGCCCGTGTGGTCGGGACGGGCACGGCGAGTAGCGGAGGTGCCAAATTACAGTTTGGATTTTTTATTTTTATTTTTTTTTACATTTGTCCGGGGAAAAAAAACTGATGAAAAGACTTGGGGATTAAGTGTGATGTTGAAAAGTTGTGGATTTTTTTTTTTTAGCCGGCGTTTCCATGGTGATGAGGCCCCTGTGGTGCTCTGATGTGTGTTTTGTTGCCCTCCGCCATGCTCGGGTGCCATTTTTCCATCGGAACTAACAAAAAGATAGACAACCTTTTTCTAACTTGCAGTCTCTTCTTTTAGTACTACCCCCCCCCCCCCCCCGCCCCCCCAAGAACACAAGAATGAACACACACGTCCCAGGTGATGTTTGATTTTATTTATTGATTTGTATATATGAGCTTTTCATTTGCATTGTACATTCCCTCCTCTCTTGGTTATAGATTAATATATTAATGTATATATGAATAAACATAAAAGTTTATAAAAGAATAAAACGCTCGTTTGTCTCTCTGTTGCCTATTTTTGCAGATCTTATTATGAAATTACATAAAGTGCTAGGTTTTTGGCTTAAGTTGACAATAAATAAATGAGTTAGTTAGCTTGCTAGCTCGCGACTGTCTCGAATTGTAGTGTAAACAAGAGTGTAAAGTTGGCTATGGGGTGTTCTCTCATATCTGCGGGGCTCTAACAATGTTTAACGCCATTTTTAGAAAGTCCTTAATATGTTATTAAAATGTTTCTTAAGCTAAGTAGAAAAAACATCTGTAACTAATTCATCGATACAAAAGAGGTACAATGGCGGTATAACGGGTGCCTTGACGTCATCACAGAGCGACGTGACTCCGCTTTGGTGAGCGCATGCGCGGTCACTCAGCTTTTGTTATTTGATTCCAGTATGGCGCTGAGCAAGACTTTTGGCCAAAAACCTGTCAAATTCCAGCTTGAGGAGGATGGGGATTTTTACATGATCGGATCTGAGGTTGGTGTACTTTAATTTGGATGTGTTTGCCATTTCAATTTGCTCTTAGTGAAGAAATCTTTTTGATTCCGGTTGTCGCGTCTTTTTTTTTTTTTTTTGCCGGCGGCTAGCTAGCATGCTAACGTTGATACGGGAAAGTGAGGGCATAAAGATTCGGTCGTTTATTTGTAAGATATTGCCAATAGATTCCTGCTTAAAAGTCATTGATTATATTTACTACATAGGTAAAACACGTTGTTAATATACGTGTTTTACTTGTGTTTTTTGAGCTAGCTGTGAATGTTTTAGCATCCCTATGTTATTGCTATAGAGCTAATAGGAAGGCAGTACGCTCTTAAAGATACATTTACTCATAATAATGGCTGCCTGAGGTCATTTATTTGTGATGGTATATGAAAATCCAAAGATAAGAAGTTTCTGTATGTGTGTTTTAGGTGGGAAACTACTTGCGTATGTTCAGGGGCTCCCTGTATAAAAGATACCCGTCGTTATGGAGGAAGCTGGCATCGGTAGAAGAGCGGAAGAAGATCGTGGAGTCTTCACACGGTGAGTAGACCCACGGCGATGCGTGTGGACAACCTGTCCACCGTCACTGTTGTCATTCCCCCCCTTCAGATCACGGCTACACCCAGCTGGCCACCAGCGTCACCCTACTCAAAGCCTCGGAGGTGGAGGAGATCCTCGAAGGCAACGACGAGAAGTACAAAGCCGTGTCCATCAGCACCGAGCCTCCCGCCTACCTCAGGTAACCCGCCGTCTCCTTTGCGGGCCGTGCGGCCGTACGTGAAAAGACGAGTTTGGTTCCGTCTGCAGGGAACAGAAGGCCAAGAGGAACAGCCAGTGGGTTCCCACGCTGCCCAACAGCTCCCACCACTTGGACGCCGTGCCGTGCTCCACCACCATCAACCGCAGCCGGCTGGGCCGGGACAAGAAGAGGACGTTCCCGCTGTGGTCAGTGGCGGGGGAGACGTCATGGATCCGCCGTCGTCTATTGACGCTTTGATCTCTCTTTCCACCCCCCCCCCCCCTCAGCTTTGACGACCACGACCCGGCCGTCATCCACGAAAACGCCACTCAGTCCGAAGTCCTGGTGCCCATCCGCCTGGACATGGAGATCGAGGGACAGAAGCTGAGAGACGCTTTCACCTGGAACATGAACGGTACGCAAATAATATTTGGTTAATTAGGTTCTGATATTTTGGGACATAATTAGGAGAAGAAAAAAAACTGAAATCGGACAAAAAGCTGCAGTTTTACAAGAATAAAGTCAAAACATGAAGAGAAGAAAAACTGCAATTTTATGAGAAGAAATTCAAAATCTAAGCGGAAAAAATTGTATTCTAAGGAGAAAAAAAACTGTAATTTTAGGAGAATAAAGTCAAAATATTAAGAGAAAAAAAAGCCATGTTTTAAAGAGAAAAAGCTGCAAATTTATGAGCATTAAATCAAAATATTAAAAGGGAAAAAAGTCACATTTTAGGGAGAAAAAAGCTGCAGTTTTACCAGAATAAAGTCAAAATACGAAGAGAAAAAAATCATATTTTAAGGAGAAAAAAAGATGTAATTTTAGGAGAATAAAGTCAAAATATTTAGACAAATAAGTCATGTTTTAAAGAGAGAAAAAAAGCTAAAAAAAAATTTGAGCATAAAGTCAAAATATTAAGAAAAAAAGCTGCAATTTTACAAGAGTTAAGTCAAAATATTAAGAGGAAAAATGTCACATTTTAAGGGAAAAAAAGCAGCAGTTTTACCAGAATAAAGTCAAAATATGAAGAAAAAAAGTTTCCATTAAGTCAACATATTAAGAGGGAAAAAATCATATTCTAAGGAGAAAAAAACAGTAATGTCAGGAGATTAAAGTCAAAATATTAAGACAAAAAAAGTCATGTTTTAAAGAGAAAAAAACTGCCGTTTTACCAGAATAAAGTCAAAATAGGAAGAGAAAAAAAATCATATTTTAAGGAGAAAAAAAGATGTAATTTTAGGAGAATAAAGTCAAAATATTCAGACAAATAAGTCATGTTTTAAAGAGAAAAAAGCTAAAAAAAAATGTGAGCATAAAGTCAAAATGTTAATAATAAAAGCTGCAATTTTACAGAATAAAGTCAAATATTAAGAGTAAAAATGTCACATTTTAAGGAGAAAATAAGCTGCAGTTTTACCAGAATAAAGTCAAAATATGAAGAAAAAAGGTTACAATTAAGTCAACATATTAAGAGAAAAAAATATGTAATAAAGTCAAAATATTAAGAGGGGAAAAGTCAAATTTTAAGGAGAAAAAAGCTGCAGTTTTACCAGAATAAAGTCAAAATATGAAGAAAAAATTTTTCCATTAAGTGAACATATAAAGAGGAAAAAAATCATATTCTAAGGAGAAAAAAACAGTAATTTTTAGGAGATTAAAGTCAAAATATTAAGACAAAAAAGTCATGTTTTAAAGAGAAAAAAGCTGCAGTTTTACCAGAATAAAGTCAAAATATGAAGAAAAAAGTTACAATTAAGTCAACATATTAAGAGAAAAAAATATAATATTTTACGCAGAAAAAAAGCTGTAATTTTAGGAGAATAAAGTCAAAATATTGAGAGGGGAAAAGTCAAATTTTAAGGAGAAAAAAGCTGCAGTTTTACCAGAATAAAGTCAAAATATGAAAGAAAAAAAGTTGAAATCAAGTCAACATGTGAAGAGAAAAAAATCATATTCTAAGGAGAAAAAAAAGCTGCAAATTTATGAGCATTAAGTCAAAATATTAAGGGAAAAAGTCACATTTTAAGGAGAAAAAAGCTGCAATTTTCCAAGAATAAAGTCAAAATATTAAGTGGGAAAAAGTCACATTTTAGGGAGAAAAATAAGCTGCAGTTTTACCAGAATAAAGTCAAAATAGGAAGAAAAAAAGTTTCAATTAAGTCAACATATGAAGAGCAAAAAAATCATATTCTAAGGAGAAAAAAAACAGTAATTTTAGGAGAATAAAGTCAAAATATTAAGAGGGAAAAAGTCAAATTTTAAGGAGAAAAAAGCTGCAGTTTTACCAGAATAAGTCAAAATATGAAGAAAAAATGTTTTAATCAAGTCAACATATGAAGACAAAAAATCATATTCTAAGGAGAAAAAAAACTAATTTTAGATGAATAAAAGTCAAAATATTAAGAGGAAAAAAGTCACATTTTAAGGAGAAAAAAGCTGCAATTTGACAAGAATAAAGTCAAAATATGAAAAATAAAAGCTGAAATTTTCCAAGAATAAAGTCAAAATATTAAGTGAAAAAAGTCAAAATATTAAGAATAAAGTCAAAATATTAAGAGGAAAAAAGTCACATTTTAAGGAGAAAAAAGCTGCAATTTTCCAAGAATAAAGTCAAAATATAAAAAATAAAAGCTGCAATTTTCCAAGAATAAAGTGAAAATATTAAGACCAAAAGTTCTAAGGAGGCGGCGCCCCCTGGTGCCGGCGGCGGGGGAGCACAGGCCCCTCCATGTTTCTTTGTAAGACGGTTTTTGCGTGCGTCCAGAGAAGCTGATGACGCCCGAGATGTTTGCGGAGATCTTGTGCGACGACCTGGACCTCAACCCCCTGGCCTTCGTGCCCGCCATCGCCTCGGCCATTCGCCAGCAGATCGAGTCCTACCCCACCGACAGCATCCTGGACGAGCAGACCGACCAGCGGGTCATCATCAAGGTAGGGCGCCGCGACGGGACCCTTGCTCCGGGGCGCGCGACCCACCCCGCCTGTCTTCTCCTTGCAGCTCAACATCCACGTGGGCAACATCTCGCTGGTGGACCAGTTTGAGTGGGACATGTCCGAGAGGGAAAACTCCCCCGAGAAGTTCGCTTTGAAGCTGTGCTCCGAGCTGGGGCTGGGCGGCGAGTTCGTCACCACCATCGCCTACAGCATCCGCGGACAGCTCAGCTGGCACCAGAGGACCTACGCCTTCAGGTACGAGCGCTCACATGCACGCTCACGTGCACGCTCCCGGCCGCCACCTCACCTCCGACCCCCTCCACTCATCCCCACCCCCCGAGCAGCGAGAACCCCCTCCCCACCGTAGAAATCGCCATCAGGAACACGGGCGACGCCGACCAGTGGTGCCCCCTGCTGGAGACGCTGACCGACGCCGAGATGGAGAAGAAGATCAGAGACCAGGACAGGAACACCAGGTGGGCGTCGTCATGGCAACACGTCACTGCACCGCCCTCCCATAACATGCTTTTCATTTAGCTTTATAGAATTATAATAATATAATATATCATATCATCATTTATAATAAAAATATATAATATAATGTATTTCAATAATTGCAAATATTGAAGATGGAAAAACATTTTCATATCAATAAATTCATCATAAATAATACATTTAAATCTTTTTAAAAAAATAATAAATTAATTAAATTTTTCTTTCTGGATGTGATGGAAATGACCAGAATAATAAATCAAAGTAATAATTGAATTATTACATACAGAACAATATAATAAAACAAAAGGAAGAGTTTAAAAAGACATGTTTCTTTACATTTTAAAAATAGAAATCATTTTGAAAATGTCTAATATAAATAATAATCATAAAGTAGAAAACAAACATTGATATATTTTTATATTAGTAATTAACAAATACATAAATACTTAAAATGAATTCTAAATACTTATCTATGTCAGTACATAATATCAAATAAATATGAAAAATAATACATAAAAAATATATATATAAATATATAAAAATATATTTTGTGTAAATCACAATTACGGTATTTTTTCAAATATAAATATAATCCTAAATAATAAATGTGTATATATTTGATATGAATGAATGGCTGATGTTTGTGTTTCTGCTTGGTCTGCCAGGCGAATGAGGAGACTCGCCAACACGGCGCCGGCCTGGTAGGAGCTTCGTCACCATCATCGTCACCGTCATCATCATCATCATCATCATCATCCTCCCTTCCCGACTGGAAGAAGATGGCTGGCACCAGCGATGCTTTATTAGGATTATTTGGGATTCTTATGGTCTTCTTTGTGCGTCGGCCTTGGCCTTGGGCGTGACCTTGGCCTTGGGCATGACCTTGGCCTTGGCGTGTCCTTGGCTTTGGGCGTGTCCTTGACCTTGGAGTGTCCTTGACCTTGGCGTGTCCTTGGCGTGACCCCAGGAGAGGCCAAAGCAAGCGTGTCAGATAATATATTCTTCCTCTACGTGCCGCTTCTTGTCTTTTTCTACTTTTTTGTGATTGGTAGAAAAATAAAGGGAAGAGAAGAGGACGCCATGTTTTTTTTTTTTTCTTCTATGGTTCACATGGATGCTTCTAAAATGGTTTTATTACCATTCTTGGTTCTCTACAATCAGACCTTTTTAGCAGAATATTTCACCTTTTTTGTTGTTGTTTTTGCCGGGGTATTTTTTTCATTCCAATAATTAAAAAAAAGTCAAAACAATACATTTTTTATGTTTTTATGATTCATGCCCATACTAAAACTTCCCCCCAGTCTAATTAAAAATATCTGAAATATTTCAAATGTATGCTACTCAAATTACTTTATTTTTCCTCATCAAAACATTCCCTTTTCCTCATGATTCCTTTTCTTTTTATTCCCTTTTTTACATTTTTGCTATTGTTCTTTGTATTCGTTATTAAAGTCAAAATAATACAATTAAAAATTGCACTTATGTAGAATTTTTTGTGAATGTTTTTGTAATATTTTTATTGTATTTTCTTTTATTTTTATTATTAATTCCTGTATGATAGGTCCTCCCCCCCAATTAAAAAAAAACTATGTTACTAAAATGACTTTATTTTCCCTCACAATGTTTATCAAATCAAGTCAAATAATTTTTTGTCTTATTCCTGTAAAAATACTAATTTTTGCTTCTTTTTTTTTTTTTTTATTCCAACTATTTTTAAAAATACAATAATTTTCCCCACACATTGCTCCAAGTTTATTGAGGAGTTTTTATGTGAGTGCTTACATTGGAGTAAAAAAAAAAACAATCAGGTACTTTATGTACAAGCGTATAAATATCATCATTATTATTATTATTGTGGAAGTGGTTAAGTAAGGACATGAAAATGTGGCGTGATGACAAACGGAGCGACTCGTCAGCGACCCGCACTGTCGAGTCGGAGGGAGTCCCTGAAGGCATCACACCGACCCTGTCTTCACAGCATTTACGCTCGGAGCCAAGTCCCGTGCCCGCCCGGCTCGGCCGAGCGCCTGAGGAAGGACGGACGAGTCCCGAGGAGGAGGAGGAGGAGGAGGAAGAGGAGGGGGCGGTCCCACGTTCCCTTCACATGCTTCCGCAGCCAAAAAAGTCCACGCCCACGTAGCGGGGGTAGCCTTCCAGGGAGTTCATGCCCACCGGGTCGAACTTCCAGTACTGGCGTCCTCGGATGAAGTGGGCGTAGCCTGGTAGGCGGCAAACAGCTTCCTGTTAGCCCTTTCACAACAAAAGCCTCACCGAGGACGCAACTTGATGCCCTTTGATCTTGAAGGGAAGGGGCGGAGCTTACCGTAGGCGTCCCTGAAGGTGGCGTCCACGTCCGCGGGGATGCCGCCCCAGTCGGCCATGCTGCGGGGGTACGGCGAGTCCGGGCGGCTGTGGCGGGGGCTGAAGCGCCAGTAGCTTCCCGAGTGGAAGAGGTAGGTGTTGTAGTCGGGGTCGTGACCCCAACGCAGCGCTGCCTGGACGCCCGGCACCGACAGGCCCAGAGCCCGTACGGGCTCGGGCCCGCGCACCCGCATCTCAGCGTCAAACACCCAGTAGCTCTCACCTGGAGACACGCCACAACGTCAGCAAAGGCCCCGCCCCAGTGGGGGCGCATGCTCACGTGACGGGTCACCTCGGAAGAACCAAATGTTCCCCGCCTTGTCTTCGAAGGCGGCGTCGATGTTGTCCGGGATCCCCCTCCAGTGGCGGGACGCCAGGGCGGGGTAACCCTTCTCCAGGTGTCCGTCCCGGATCCGCCACACGTAGCCCGACTTGAAGAAGAAGAGCTCGCCGCGGATCACGGACGCCGCGTCGAAGTCAGTCTGGCAGACGTCGGGCTGGCGAGGAGAGGACACGGGAGAGGTTGGAGACGGGACGCAGGGGGGAGGACGCCGGGATGCTGTCTGCTCACGTGAGGGACGATCTCGTTGGTCTCAGGGTCCGACGGCGGAGGGGGCGGGGGCGGCGTCGGCGGAGGCCGGACCCCAGGACGGGCGCCGTAGAGATACTGGATGCCTCGCTTGTCGTCGTCGCTCAGCTTGAGCGGGTAGGAGAAGGAGTAGTAGGCGGACATGATGGCGCCCGGCTCGTCAGAGTGCAGGAGGCCCAGCACGTGTCCGAACTCGTGAGCCGCCACCTGGAGGAGGTCCGTGCCTGTCGCGCACGAGGGTGGGGTGGGGGGTCAGCGCGGGACGGAGGATTTGTTTAGACTCCGGCTCACCCATATGGTTGCCGAGCGTCCACGACTCGTCGTAGTCGAAGTGCATGTCGCCTTGGCGGTGAGTCTTGGGGAAGAAGGCGTGGGCGAGGATCCCACCCGGGCCATCGAAGGGGAGGCTGTCGCCGTGCCAGTACCTGCGGGCGCAACAAACAAACGCGGCTAGCTAGCTAGCGGGCGCAACAAACAAACGCGGCTAGCTAGCTAGCTAGCTGGCTAGCGGGCGCAACAAACAAACGCGACTAGCTAGCTAGCGGGCGCAACAAACAAACGCAGCTAGCTAGCTAGCTGGCTAGCGGGCGCAACAAACAAACGCGGCTAGCTAGCTAGCTAGCTGGCTAGCGGGCGCAACAAACAAACGCGACTAGCTAGCTAGCTAGCGGGCGCAACAAACAAACGCGGCTAGCTAGCTAGCGGGCGCAACAAACAAACGCGGCTAGCTAACTAGCGGGCGCAACAAACAAACGCGGCTAGCTAGCTAGCTGGCTAGCGGGCGCAACAAACAAACGCGGCTAACTAGCCGGCTAGCTAGCTGGCTAGCTCCCCACCTGGTGAAGTCGATGCGGATGTCGGCCTTGCCGCTGCGGACCTCGGTGAAGGTGAGCGGCGTCACGTCGCTCCAGATCTTCAGGGCTTCCCGAAACACCCTCCGCACCTTCTCCTCGCCCATCTGCCACGGGAAACGCACGATCCTGCGTGGGACAACAACAACATCGCCATTTTTTTTACTACCAACCTCACTCTCGACTTCCAACACGGGTGTCCAACGTGTGGCCCGCACGCCGCTTTGGTAACATATCATTTCACTGCTCAGCCCAACAGTCTGTAGGCTTTTTACAAGAGTAAAGTTCGAATATTAATAATAAGTCATACATTTATGAGGAAAAAATAGCAAATAACAAGAATACAGTCGGACATATATAAGCATCAAGTTGTACGTTTGCAAGGAAAAAAAGTCTGAAATTCATGATTAAAAAGTCGTACATTTACAAGAATAAAATTGTAACTTGGCAAGAAAAAAAGTCCTACATTTATGAGAATTTTTTTTTTAATTTACGAGAAAAAAGTCATAAATTTATGACAAAACAATAATACATTTATGAGGAAAAAAGGCATTTTTTCCCAAGAATAACGTTGCACGTTTCTGACAACAAAAGTGATATTTTAGTTTTATAGTTGATATTGTTGTGTATAGTATATATGATATAGTTGTGTATATACGTATAGTATATATGATATAGTTGTGTGTGTATATATATATATATATGTATGATATAGTTGTATCTTGACATACAGTATACATACTGCATCATGGTTCATACAATAATTAATTTATATGGAAAAATATATATTTTATGATAAAAAATTGGATGTGAATATGACAAAGTTCGACTATTAAGAGAAAAAATGTGGAACAATCAGAATTTTCTGATTTTTTTTAGACTGAAGCTGAAATGTTTTCGTGTGCGTCGGGAAGCTGAGGTGATTTTTTTGTGGGGGGGGGGGGGGGTTCACGAGTACAATAATACTTCATACGCTGTTTATGTTGTTTCTGTTTTCAGGTGTGTACGTTTGCACACGGTCCCTTGCCAACGAGGAAGCCAGAAGAAGCAAACAGGAAGTAGTTGATCAACGGGACCTAAATGATGATGGAGTAGTTTCGGACTCCGGACTCTCCTTGAAGGGGAGCAGAAGCCGGCCTGCTTCTTTTCCTTGTCTGAGCTGCGGATTCAATTAGACGGGAATTCTTTGAGGAAGTCATCCATGTGGAGACAATCCAGGGTCCCCCCCCCAGGGTCCCCCCCTCCTCCCCTCCCCGACTGTCGTGCCAGAAAAATACAGCCAGCATGTTAGCATCTGGGGGCACATCAGCGGACCCCCACCGGTGTACGAGCACCCCATCGCCCCCGTAGAAAGAAGAACCCCCTTCCGCCGGTACCTGTAGGTGAGGTCCGTCTTGTCCAGCCTTCCCCCGTAGAGGACGAAGCGTCTGTGGCGGTGCCGTCCCGGATACAGCAGCTCCCTCTGGTTGGGATAGTCCGGAACGCCGCAGCGGGGACGCCTCCACGGGTTGGAGGTGTGGTTGGACGCGTCCTTCGGCATCTTGTCGTGGACGTGAGGGAGTTTGGATCTCTTCTTGGAGTCCAGGAACTTGTCCGCATGGACCTGCGGGGGACATGAGCTGCTGTTGGTGAGGGACTGTGCCGGTTCCGTGTGGACCTGCTCCGGGAACCGTGAGGGATGGGTGGTAGGGTTGGGGTTAAGTCTGCCGCATTAGCGAGCATCACGGTGGACTTAACGTCCAAAGGCTGCTAAGCCGACCCAGAAGGAACCAGACTTTGAGGATCTGAAACCCGATGAGACGTTTAGACAAATGCAACAAATGACCCGCCCCCCCCTGTCAATCATGTCCAAAGCGTGTCCGCACAAACTAGACGAACAAAAGAAAAGAAACCAAATCCCCCCCTGCCCCCCCAGGTGTTATTTTATGGGGGTGGGTGAGGAGAGACGGACTGGCGGCTGGAGGGGCCCCAAAGACCAAGACTTAATGTCCACAAATGAAGTCCAGATGTCCGCCCCACTTCTAAAAGTCCAATTTCCTCCCTGCCCAGCATCAGCTTGTTAGCGTCCATGTTGGGCCGTCGGCACGTGACGCCATCGACACCAAACAAAGACCTTCAGTAACGTCTCCGGCAGACCGGGACCGGCGCGGGCCACCCGGTGACCCGCTAACGGGTACGCAGACCGGGACCGGCGCGGGCCACCCGGTGAACCGGTAACAGGTACGCAGACCGGGACCAGCGCAGGCCACCCAATGACCCTTGTGTGCCTTACAGAGCTGTCTGACACGCCCCCCGCCCCCCCTCAATGTTGATCCATTCCTGACACGTTTCACCCCTGAGGTCAAAGTTCACCACCAACAACCACATCACAGCCAGCCAATCACGGCTAACACATGTTGTCCTGAAAGCCAAGAAGGAGCCACTGAGTCACGGACGGACGCCAGCTGGGACGCTAACAAAGACGCTAACGTGTCCGCGTGGGTGACTGGGCCGGGTTTTCCCACGCCCACGAGCAATTAGCACGTCACTTTCTGCTGAGTGAGCACGCCGCTTTGTCATGGCGCGCGATGTGCGAGCTCAGCGTTACAAGTAGCGACTGGATCCCAGGACGCCGTCTCACACCAACTATGCGGCGTAGGGCGAGTCGGCACAGGAACGGCGCCGCGGGGCCTCGGGTGGCCTCCAACCAGTCGGTCCATTCACTTAGGATGTCCTAGCTAGGATCCTCCAGGGACTCCATGTGGGAGGATTAGGGTTGGCCTTTGGACCAGGGTTAGGGTATTTGTGTTAGGCCCCCAATAAACTTGGGATTAGTAGTAGTTGGGGTACCAGGGTTAGGGTTTGGGGTACCAGGATTAGGGGTGGGATTATGGTTTGTGTTTGGGTATCAATTTAGGAACTATGGGCCATTATTTAAAACAATACAGTCAGCTAGCATATTTTTGTATTTTTCTTTATTATTAGCATATTAGCTCTTAAACACGGGATTAGTGTTGGGTACTTGGGAACATTTAATCCCGGACTGGGTTTCTTCGCTATTACATGACTAGAGACTAGTCTAGACACTGCAGCCAGGGTTCAGTTTGGGGTATTTGGGGTCAAAGCGAAACCGTCACCGCTTTTCTGGGTACAGGTAGCATGCAGTCCCTGGTGGTCTAGTGGCTAGGATTCGGCGCTCTCACCGCCGCGGCCCGGGTTCGATTCCCGGTCAGGGAACTGGCTTTTGGACAGGTTGTGACTGGAGAATGCAGTCAGGATTTGGGTTTAGGGTTAGACCTAAGGCTGTTTTTGGGGTAGGGCTGGGCATGGGTATTTGTCTGACACTGAGGGATAGATCCTGGACTCATTTCCAATCCCAACATCTCTTCTACAAAAAAAAACAAAGGAGAATGTGGGCATCGATCCCACTACCTCTTGCATGCTAAGCTAACCTTAACTACATTGGCAGAGAAGGTCCAGTCTGAGAACTTTTTTGGTTCTTAGCGAGAGTCACTGCCTTTCTTAGCTAGCAGCTAGCATGCAGTCCCTGGTGGTCTAGTGGCTAGGATTCGGCGCTCTCACCGCCGCGGCTTGGGTTCGATTCCCGGTCAGGGAACTGACTTTTGGACAGGTTGTGACTGGAGAATGCAGTTCGGACTGGGTTTAGGGTTTGACCTGAGGCTGTTTTTGGGGTTGGAATTGGGTTAGGGTTCTTCTACAAAAAAACAAAGTATTCCTTGGAGAATGCGGGCATCGATCCCGCTACCTCTGACATGCTAAGCTAACCTTAACTACATTGGCAGAGAAGGTCCAGTCTAGAGTCAGTGTCTTTCTTGGTACAGCTAGCATGCAGTCCCTGGTGGTCTAGTGGCTAGGATTCGGCGCTCTCACCGCCGAGGCCCGGGTTCGATTCCCGGTCAGGGAACTGACTTTTGCACAGGTTGTGACTGGAGAATGCAGTTCGGACTGGGTTTAGGGTTTGACCTGAGGCTGTTTTTGGGGTTGGAATTGGGTTAGGGTTCTTCTACAAAAAAACAAAGTATTCCTTGGAGAATGCAGGCATCGATCCCGCTACCTCTCGCATGCTAAGCTAACCTTAACTACATTGGCAGAGGAGGTCCAGTCTCAGAACTATTTTGGTTCTTAGCTAGAGTCACTGCCTTTCTTGGTACAGCTAGCATGCAGTCCCTGGTGGTCTAGTGGCTAGGATTCGGCGCTCTCACCGCCGCGGCCCGGGTTCGATTCCCGGTCAGGGAACTGACTTTTGGACAGGTTGTGATGGAGAATGCAGTTCGGACTGGGTTTAGGGTTTGACCTGAGGCTGTTTTTGGGGTTGGAATTGGGTTAGGGTTCTTCTACTAAAAAACACAGGATTCCTTGGAGAATGCGGGCATCGATCCCGCTACCTTTCGCATGCTAAGCTAACCTTAACTACATTGGCAGAGAAGGTCCAGTCTCAGAACTATTATGGTTCTTTAGCTGCAGTCACTGCCTTTCTTAGCTAGCAGCTAGCATGCAGTCCCTGGTGGTCTAGTGGCTAGGATTCGGCGCTCTCACCGCCGCGGCCCGGGTTCGATTCCCGGTCAGGGAACTGACTTTTGGACAGGTTGTGACTGGAGAATGCAGTTAGGACTCGGTTTAGGGTTTGACCTGAGGCTGTTTTTGGGGTTGGAATTGGGTTAGGGTTCTTCTACTAAAAAACAAAGGATTCCTTGGAGAATGCGGGCATCGATCCCGCTACCTCTCGCATGCTAAGCTAACCTTAACTACATTGGCAGAGAAGGTCCAGTCTCAGAACTATTTTGGTTCTTAGCTAGAGTCAGTGCCTTTCTTGGTACGGCTAGCATGCAGTCCCTGGTGGTCTAGTGGCTAGGATTCGGCGCTCTCACCGCCGCGGCCCGGGTTCGATTCCCGGTCAGGGAACTGGTTTTTGTCCAGGTTGTGACTGGAGATAGGATTTGTCTTCGGCCTGGGACAAGGTACTCGACTGAGAATGCAGTCAGGGCTCGGTTTAGGGTTAGACCTAAGGCTGTTTTTGGGCTAGGGATAGACTCATTTCCCATCCCAACATGTCTTCTACAAAAAAACAAAGGATTCCTTGGAGAATGCGGGCATCGATCCCGCAGAGAAGGTCCAGTCTCAGAACTATTATGGTTCTTTAGCTGCAGTCACTGCCTTTCTTAGCTAGCAGCTAGCATGCAGTCCCTGGTGGTCTAGTGGCTAGGATTCGGCGCTCTCACCGCCGCGGCCCGGGTTCGATTCCCGGTCAGGGAACTGACTTTTGGACAGGTTGTGACTGGAGAATGCAGTTAGGACTCGGTTTAGGGTTTGACCTGAGGCTGTTTTTGGGGTTGGAATTGGGTTAGGGTTCTTCTACTAAAAAACACAGGATTCCTTGGAGAATGCGGGCATCGATCCCGCTACCTTTCGCATGCTAAGCTAACCTTAACTACATTGGCAGAGAAGGTCCAGTCTCAGAACTATTTTGGTTCTTAGCTAGAGTCAGTGTCTTTCTTGGTACAGCTAGCATGCAGTCCCTGGTGGTCTAGTGGCTAGGATTCGGCGCTCTCACCGCCGCGGCCCGGGTTTGTCCAGGTTGTGACTGGAGATAGGATTTGTCTTCGGCCTCGGACAAGGTACTCGACTGAGAATGCAGTCAGGGCTCGGTTTAGGGTTAGACCTAAGGCTGTTTTTGGGCTAGGGATAGACTCATTTCCCATCCCAACATGTCTTCTACAAAAAAACAAAGGATTCCTTGGAGAATGCGGGCATCGATCCCGCTACCTCTCGCATGCTAAGCGAGCGCTCTACCATTTGAGCTAATTCCCCCGCTGCTGCTATTTCGGCAGAGAAGGTCCAGTCTCAGAACTATTATGGTTCTTTAGCTGCAGTCACTGCCTTTCTTAGCTAGCAGCTAGCATGCAGTCCCTGGTGGTCTAGTGGCTAGGATTCGGCGCTCTCACCGCCGCGGCCCGGGTTCGATTCCCGGTCAGGGAACTGACTTTTGGACAGGTTGTGACTGGAGAATGCAGTTAGGACTGGGTTTAGGGTTTGACCTGAGGCTGTTTTTGGGATTGGGTTAGGGTTCTTCTACAAAAAAAAACAAAGGATTCCTTGGAGAATGCGGGCATCGATCCCGCTACCTCTCGCATGCTAAGCGAGCGCTCTACCATTTGAGCTAATTCCCCTGCCTTGGCCAGCTCAGCGGGTCCAGTGTCAGAACTATTTTGGTTCTTTAGCTGGAGTACGTCAAAGCACTGTCTCTGCTTTTCTGGGTACAGCTAGCAAGCAGTCCCTGGTGGTCTAGTGGCTAGGATTCGGCGCTCTCACCGCCGCGGCCCGGGTTCGATTCCCGGTCAGGGAAGTCCCCTTTTGGGACACCTTGCTAGCATTGTTGCTAAGATAGTTAAAAACATACTTCCAGCTAAGCCAACAGCACACAGTCAGACGTGTGTGAAAGGAGACACCAAGTGTAGCCGAGCTGCAGACGGCTTGGCGTGCACGGGCATGCGCACGGGTCTCTTTGTCAACGCGCCGTAGACACAACAAGTCGCTATGATAAGACACGCGCTTCTCAGCTGGGAAAGAATGTCTACTCAAAAGTCATCTAGTCAACATTTTTTTTATTTGTTTATGGTTTATTAGCTAGTTTCTCATGTTATGACTCTTTTCTTAAAAAACTTTTTCAATATTTTGACTTTATTTTCATTGATCTTTTCTTGTTTTTCACATTGCTGCTGTTGCTTTTTTTATTATTTAAATATATTTCAACATTTTTCTTGCAAATTCTTGTCTCATAATATTATGACTTTATTCTCGTAACCTTATTTTCTTTTTTTAAATTATTATTTCTTTTTATATTATTTTTAGATTTGAACGTTTACTTTGTATTGTGTTTCTCGTACTGTTATGACTCTTTTCAATTCTCACTTTGCCGTACTTTGTCTAAAACAGAGTGGAAAATATTCCATTCCTGTGGAACAAGTAAGGCTATGGTCTGACGATGTTTAAAACTGATAGGAATGGAATATTTTCCACTCTGTTTTACACAAAGTACGGCAGGACCAGAGGCGGATATCTATGGTAGATATGCGCTTTGCCATTCCTGGTGCAAAACAGAATGGAAAATATTCCATTCCTATGGAACAAGTACTATGGCCTGACAATGTTTAAAACTGATAGGAATGGAATATTTTCCACTCTGTTTCACACAAAGTATCTATGGTAGATATGCACTTTGCCATCTAAAACAGAGTGGAAAATATTCCATTCCTGTGGAACAAGTACTATGGCCTGACGATGTTTAAAACTGATAGGAATGGAATATTTTCCACTCTGTTTTACACAAAGTACGGCTGGACCAGAGGCGGATATCTATGGTAGATATGTGCTTTGCCATTCCTGGTGCAAAACAGAATGGAAAATATTCCATTCCTATGGAACAAGTACTATGGCCTGACAATGTTTAAAACTGATAGGAATGGAATATTTTCCACTCTGTTTCACACAAAGTATCTATGGTAGATATGCACTTTGCCATCTAAAACAGAGTGGAAAATATTCCATTCCTGTGGAACAAGTACTATGGCCTGACAATGTTTAAAACTGATAGGAATGGAATATTTTCCACTCTGTTTTAGATGGCAAAGTGCATATCTAACATAGATACTTTGTGTAAAACAGAGTGGACAATATTCCATTCCTATCATTTTTCAAACATTGTCACACAAAGTATCTATGGTAGATATGCACTTTGCCATCTAAAACAGAGTGGAGAATATTCCATTCCTGTGGAACAAGAAAGACTATGACCTGACAATGTTTAAAACTGATAGGAATGGAATATTTTCCACACTGTTTTACACAAAGTATCTATGGTAGATTTTCCACTCTGTTTTACACAAAGTATCTCCGGTAGATATGCACTTTGCCATCGAAAACAGAGTGGAAAATATTCCATTCCTATCAGTTTGAAACATTGTCAGGCCATAGTCTTACTTGTCCCACACTAGTTTTTCACTCTCCGGAGGGTGGCAAGTTAGTCTTCTTTCCCTGGTGGTCTAGTGGTTAGGATTCAGTGCCCCAGGTTTGATTCCCAGCCAGTCGTTTCCGTTTCTGTTATTGTTTCTACTAAGAGCTGCCAAGCGCAAGCAGTTCCAAACTAGTCACGCCAACAGCGCCCCCCACAGGCCAGTGTTACTTCCAAGCTACATTCTTCCCGAAAATGTGTCATCACCCGTCTAAAATGAGCTTTAATTTGCAGTACAGTACACGGTGTGTTTATGCGCGCGTGTAAACAGGACATGTTTGTGTATTAAATACGTCCGAGTCGCCACAAAGCGGAAAGCCGACACGCAAACAAAGACTGACAAAGCAGGCCGGGCGCGTGGAGAACGCCGCTTTTATGATGTTGTTGTCTCGAAGGCCTCTTATTACTACTTCCTGTCCTGCTGACAACACAAACACCCTGCATACACACACATACACATACAAGTACACGCTCATACAATATACACTACACTGGGAGAAGTACAGTCCCTTGTTTATGGCGCTTAATTGGTTCCAGATATAGGATTATTTCCAGATAAAGGAATATTTTCATCGTCACAGCATAGAAAACATGTTTATGACTTTGTAAACACGGCTTTTAACATCATTAGAGTCATGTACACACAGAATAACACAACTAAAGTCACCTGTTATTCATTGTTTACATGCAATGGAGACGCTTGCTAGCTAGCTACGAGCTAGCAAGCCAACCTATTAGCCTCCAATTTACTTCTTCCAAACTTAAGGAATTAAACTCACCACTTCTACACCGGATGGGGGCAGAACTTTAAATTAATGACTCGATGTTTTGTGTCGTTACTGCCGCCTAGTGACCAGAATAGCACATAGACCGGAGTCATTAGCGATTAATGGAGCTGCTTTACCTGCTAACGATGACGTCACAGGTGGGTAATTAGAATGACGTGAGTGTCAATAATTATACTTTCAGGACAATTTGATTATATGGCTACAGCAGGACAAACAAAGATGGAGGTCAACACAACAAACAACACGCGTGGAGGTGGAGGAGCGTCAAAGTCCACAGAAGAAGAAGAAGAAGAAGACGAAGAAACACTCACCGGCGTCGCTTTGAAAGAGCTGGCCGCGCGCACGCTGGGGGCCGCGCGCGTCCACGAAGGCGCGAAGAGGGCCAGGACGCACACGAGCGCACACGTCCTCATCGTGGCTCTGGGAGACTCTTTGTCAGGTCTGCTCTTTAAGTACTCCCTCTTTTCCTTTGTTCCTCTCTCTCTCTCTCTCTCTCTTTCTCTCTCTCTCTATCACACACACACACTTTCCCCCACCACGTGACCGTTAACCCTCTGTGCGCCACACACACACACACACACCTGCACGCGTCATACGTCTTGCTACGGCTAACATACACCTCCCCACCAGCAGGGGTCGCCATTTGTCGCGCAGCACTCATAGCTAGCTACGCCACAGAACCACATTTCATTGACTATGCTAAAATGCTAAATGTTCAATCATTGGCCATTTGGGCGTGGCAGCTAACCGGAAGTAGCTTTCCTTTAAAGCTATAACTAAATAGATTGTTTGTTACTTTTGTAGTATAAGTCGCTGTTTCACTCCATAATCGTGATAAACTGAAATGTACTTTGTTGTTGTTCAGTCGGGACGTTAGCTTAGTAAGATGAACAAGCGCAGGCAGGCGTGTCCAAAGTGCGTCCCAGGGGCCATTTGTGGCCCATTGTGTGTTTTAATGGTCCGCGGCACACTCTAAAAATATATTAAAAAAAAAAAAATTGAAAAAAAGCTGAAATGCTGATAATGATAACTAATAATAACACAAAGCTTTGTTCTGAAATATATTTTTATTAAACAATTACAAAGAAAATTGTTACACACAAAAAAATGTAAAAAATATTTTTTAAATATTTACATTTTGTTAAATATTTTTTAATAAAACAACACAACCAAAAATACATATCACAACCTTTTTAAAACCAAATAAACAAACTATATAAAATGAAAAAAATTCACAAAAGTCTGTATTTTGTTCACAAAAAAATAAAATTTATACCCCCCAAAAATATATTTTTAAACAATATTGTTCCATTTTTTTATGTGATAAAAAATAAACATACTTTGCTGGTGTTCAGTCAGAATGTTAGCTTAGCAATATGGCAGCTAACCACCAGTTTAGCCATCAGACGTCACAGAAAGCATAAAAAAATGAAAACATCAATCAGCACGTTAGCTTAGCTTGATTACCAAACATTTGAACGGTGCGGCTAACAGGAAGTAGCTGCTAGTTGTGTTGTTAAAAGGCACCGAAAGCAACACAAACGAAACATTGTTACATTTGTACTAAGTTGCCGTTTCACTTGATAGATGACATAAAGGTAAATGTACATCAATTAGGACGTTAGCTTAGCTTGACGACCGAGCATTTGGACGCTGTGGCTAACAGGAAGTAGCTTTCTTTGACACGCAAATGTTGTAAATAATGCGGAAGTTTGTGTGGGATAAATGTGGTCGAAAAGGAGGACGCTTTGAGTTAATTACAGCGCTCGCAGGGCAGAGGTTTTCATGCTCGCACCCGGCTGGCTTTGCAAAGGCGGCGCCAGAAGTGCAGACCGTGGACCACATCAGGCCCGGCTTGTCACACGTGCGCTTTACGAGGACCCCAAATCAGCAGTTAGAGTCCACTAAAAACACGCAAAAAGTGCAACGTCGGCTGATTCCCGGTGCTGCTCGTCGTCATCACACACAAACGTTTTGGGTTTTTTTACGAGCGTGGAAGCGGGCCAGCCCTCGACAGAGGATCTCAATTAGGGCCGTCATCCCAGTCCAGTAAATACGGCGTGACACGACTCAGACTTGCTGACAGCGGGACGGAGAAACAAAGCAGAAGGCTCGGAAAAGTCACGCTAGCTCGAGGCCGCAAACCACAGCAAAGACCTGATGCGCTTCCTTTACCCGCCACCTGGGGCCGGGTGACACCCCCTCCCCACCAAGTCATACATTTATGGGAATAAAACCATTAAAAAAAATCATAATATTACCAGAAAACAAGTCTGATTATTAGAAGAATAAAGTCGTAATTTAATGTAAAAAAATATGTAATATTATGAGAATATACATTTCTGGGAGTAAAACCATAAGTTTAGGAGAAAAAATCAGAATATTACCAGAAAAAGGTTTTTGAGACAAAAAGTATAAAATATTTTGAGAATACAAAAGTCTTAATGTCACAAAAATACTCATAAATTTACAGGAAAAAAATCTTAATATTACAAGAATAAAGTCACAAAATGTGTTAGAAGCAATTTGAAACAGTAGGGAAAAAACAGGTATAAAGTCAAAATATTATGGACAATAATATTTTATTGTTTATTATTTTTTAATCATATTCTAACAAGACAAAGTAGCCATTTTATGACAACAAACTCCTAATATTATGGGAATAATTATCTTATTTTTATAGCAAAAAAAACAAAACAGCAAAACAAATAAAGCTGCCTTCAGCGCTTAGTCTTGTTTTTCCTGATTTGTGGCCTCCAAGGTGTGAACTTTGACCCCCCCAATCTCGTTAGCTGGGCTCCCCGACTCATAAAAGATGCAATGTGGGCAACTGCGACCTCTGCTGACACGCCTTTGTAATTACACCTCTTCCTGCTGCTCCCTGAAGAAAAGCTGTCACGTGATCAGACTCTCATGGTAGTTGAAGCCCCCTTTTAAATACTCTTAGAGCCCTCTAGACAGCAAATAACACCCCTATAGTCACCATTGCACTTCTATTAGTCATCATAGTAGATTTTGCAGTGACCAATTAACATAGTTTTTGGAATGTAGGACATTTAAAACCTGTTTAAAACCTTCTAAATATATTTTTTGACATTATTAGAGGCTTCTAGGCATGAAATAACACCCCTATAGTCACATTTACACTCCTATTACTTAATATAGTGGCCGTATAAAGAGAAGATAATACATACAGAACATAGAAAACCTGGTCATTACCACCTTCTAAACATGTTTAACATTACTAGAGACCTCTAGACATGAAATAACACCCCTATAATCACCTTTAAACTGCTATTACTTATCATAGAAGACATAATAAAAGACAATAAGACATTAAGAGAAAATAAGACATGTAATATAAGAGAAAACTTAGACATAGAAAACAAACAAAACATGTTTACTACCTTCAAAATTCAATTGTTTACATTAGAGCCCTCTAGACATAAAATAACACCCCTATAGTCATCTTTACAATCCTATTATCCATCATAGAAGACATAATAAGAGAAAATAAGACATGTAATACATAGAAAACTTAGACATAGACAAAGTAATGCTGTTTACTACCTTCTAAATCAATTTTTTGACATTATTAGAGCCCTCTAGATATGAAATAACACCCCTATAGTCACCATTACGCTTCTATTACTCAATATTTATAACTTGTTCTTTCTAATTCTGTACTGCTAAAAAGCTGTGACAGGATGTCAGACAAACAAATTATATTTTTTTCTGGCTTCAAAATGAAGTCCAAAAACAAGCGTGAAGGTCAGCGGTGCGTATGAATCATATTTTTATACCTGATTTATTGATATTGCAGCCATATAAATGCCTATATAAAGTTCCAGTGGACACTGTTATTATTTTACGACAGTAGTTATTAGCACATGTGTCAGATGGATTCAAGATTGATTTGCGTTGCAAAGTCTAAAAGTCGGATTGCGTCATTCGGCGTGATCACGTGACACAGACGTCCATGACACAGCGAGGACGCCGTTGTCGCCCTCTGCTGGCGATCGCCGGAACTGGAATTACACCGATGACAAAAAGAATGATTCCTGACGTGTGGTATTTGTGATTCAAAACCGTGACGTCACAGAACACCTTGATATTTGCAATTTGAGCGACCGACGTGAGCACCAGCGGTGCTTTTGTTCAATTTACAAACGCCACCGGGAGTCGAGTGTTTGGGGAAACGTGACTTGACGAGCCGCACCTGAACGCAGCACAGCCGCAATCTGGCGCTGCCGTTGAACATTTGGAAATAGCGAACATTAATAAAAGTGTGAAATAAACATGGCGAACGTGGCGGAGGAAATAGCCGAGCTTTTAGACACCGACAAGCTGTATCTGACTCAAATTCGCCACTTGGAGGATGAGCTGGATAAGTAAGTTCGATGCCCACATCGCTATGGCTAGCTAGCTAGCTAGCTAGCTTGTGTTGTTATGAAACCGCTAATACCGATATGAGCTAATTTTTGCCTTATTTGATCGCATAAGCTGTCAAAGGCAAGTAAATAATGAGCAGTTAGCATTGCTAATGGTGTAGAAGCGCAGTAGGAACAAAAGCACAGAAGGAGGAATGCAGTAGACACTTTTATTTTCGTCGCTCGTCTCTTCACTCATTTCTAACAAGCTACCTAAACACACACTTCCGGCCTTCAAAATAACAGCACATCCTGTGTGGGGGGGTACCAAAGTAAGGGCGTCACATAAATAGCCTACACTAGCATTAGCAAGCTAAAGTGGTGCGTTGACGTTGGCAGGTGCCAGGCCAAGTGCACGGACCTGGAGACCCAGGTTCTGGATCTGATGCTGGAGCAGCGGGCGCTGAGGAAGGACAAGGACGACGTGACCAGGTATCTGAAGCGGGCGCTGGACACCAAGGACAAGAAGGTGGAGATGCTGATGGAGCAGGTGGAGAGGCAGCAGGAGGTGGCCGAGCAGGACAAGGAGACCATGGAGCAGCTCAACAAGCAGCTGGAGCAGCTGGAGGATCGCATCACGCACCTCAACGCCGAGATCGACGCGCAAGGTGAGGGCCGCCGCCACCGCCATTGTCCCTCCTGTGCGGGAACCCCTCCCCCATCTTGCCTTGTCGTCCCCCAGCTGGACAGTTGGAGACGCAGGCGGGACAGCTGGTGGCTCTGGAGGAGAAGCTGGTCCAGCAGAAGAAGCAGCAGGAGAACGCCATGCAGAAGCTCAAGGAGGAGGCCCAGAGAGACAAGACAAAGTAACTTCTCAGACGCTACGTGACACACTACATGACACTGTATGAGCCAGGATGACGCTACGTGGCACACAACATGACGCTATATGAGCCAGGATGACATTACGTGACACGCTACATGACACTATTTGAGCCAGGATGACGCTACATGACACACTATATGAGCCAGGATGACGTTACGTGACACACTACATGACACTATATGAGCCAGGATAATTTTATGTGACACACTACATGACATGACACTATATGAGCCAGGATAATGTTACGTGACACACTACATGACACTATATGAGCAAAGATGACGCTACGTGACACACTATATGATACTATATGAGCCAGGATGACATTACGTGACACACTATGTGACACTATGAGCCAGGATGACGCTACGTGACACACATGACCCAGGATGACGCTATGTGACACACTACATGACATGACACTATATGAGCCAGGATGACTCTACGTGACACACTACATGACACCAAATGAGTCAGGTTGACATTACGTGACACACTACATGACATGACACTACATGAGCCAGGATTACGCTACGTGACACACTACATGACACTATATGAGCCAGGATGACGCTACGTGACACACTACATGACACTATATGAGCCAGGATGACATTACGTGACACACTATATGAGCCAGGATGGCACTACGTGACACACTACATGACACTATATGAGCCAGGATGACATTACGTGACACACTATATGAGCCAGGATGGCACTACGTGACACACTACATGACACTATATGAACCAGGATGACGCTACGTGACACACTACATGACACTATATGAGCCAGGATGACTCTACGTGGCACACTACATGACGCTATATGAGCCAGGGTGACGCTACGTGACACACTACATGACACTATATGAGCCCGGATGACTCTACGTGACACACTACATGACACTATATGAGCCAGGATGACATTACGTGACACACTATATGAGCCAGGATGGCACTACGTGACACACTACATGACACCAAATGTGCCAGGATGACGCTACGTGACACACTACATGACATGACACATGAGCCAGGTTGACGTTACATGACACACTACATGACACGACATGAGTCAGGATGACATTAGGTGACACACTACATGACACTATATGAGCCAGGATGACGCTACGTGACACACTACATGACGCTATATGAGCCAGGATGACGCTACGTGACACACTGTATGAGCCAGGATGACGCTACGTGACACACTACATGACACTATATGAGCCAGGATGACGTTACGTGACACACTACATGATACTATATGAACCAGGATGACATTACGTGACACACTACATGACACTATATGAACCAGGATGACGCTACGTGACACACTACATGACGCTATATGAGCCAGGGTGACGCTACGTGACACACTACATGACACTATATGAGCCAGGTTGACGTTACGTCACACACTACATGACACTATATGAGCCAGGATGAGTCCACGTGACACACTACATGACACTATATGAGCCAGGATGACTCTACGTGACACACTACATGACGCTATATGAGCCAGGATGACGCTACGTGACACACTACATGACATGACAATATATGAGCCAGGATGACGTTATGTGACACACTACATGACACTATATGAGCCAGAATGACGCTACGTGACACACTACATGACACTATATGAGCCAGGATGACTACGTGACACACTACATGACGCTATATGAGCCAGGGTGACGCTACGTGACACACTAAATGAGCCAGGATGACGCTATGTGACACACTACATGACATGACACTATATGAGCCAGGATAATGTTACGTGACACACTACATGATACTATATGAGCCAGGATGACTCTACGTGACACACTACATGACGCTATATGAGCCAGGATGACGCTACGTGACACACTACATGACACTATATGAGCCAGGTTGACGTTATGTGACACACTACATGACATGACACTATATGAGCCAGGTTGACGTTATGTGACACACTACATGACACTATATGAGCCAGAATGACGCTACGTGACACACTACATGACATGACACTATATGAGCCAGGATGACGTTACGTGACACACTACATGACACTATATGAGCCAGGATGACTCTATGTGACACACTACATGACGCTATATGAGCCAGGGTGACGCTACGTGACACACTACATGACACCATATGAGCCAGGATGACGCTACGTGACACACTACATGACACTATACGAGCCAGAATGACGCTACGTGACACACTACATGACGCTATATGAGCCAGGGTGACGCTACGTGACACACTACATGACACCATATGAGCCAGGATGACGCTACGTGACACACTACATGACACTATATGAGCCAGGATAATGTTACGTGACACACTACATGACACTATATGAGCCAGGATAATGTTACGTGACACACTACATGACACTATATGAGCCAGGATGACGCTACGTGACACACTACATGACACTATATGAGCCAGGATAATGTTACGTGACACACTACATGACACTATATGAGCCAGGATGACGCTACGTGACACACTACATGACGCTATATGAGCCAGGGTGACGCTACGTGACACACTACATGACACCATATGAGCCAGGATGACGCTACGTGACACACTACATGACACTATATGAGCCAGGATAATGTTACGTGACACACTACATGACACTATATGAGCCAGGATAATGTTACGTGACACACTACATGACACTATATGAGCCAGGATAATGTTACGTGACACACTACATGACACTATATGAGCCAGGATGACGCTACGTGACACACTACATGACGCTATATGAGCCAGGATGACGCTACGTGACACACTACATGACGCTATATGAGCCAGGATGATGCTACGTGACACACTACATGACATGACACTATATGAGCCAGGATGACGCTACGTGACACACTACACGATGTAAGTGAAGCGTCTGTGCTCTGCCTGACCACTTAGCATGATCGCCGAGACGATGAAGAACATGGAGGTGGTGTTCGAGGACAAGATGTGCAAGATGCTGGAGGAGGAGAGGACTCAGAACAGCAAGAAGCTGAAGCAGCTGCAGATGATGCTGCTGGAGAACACCACGCTGTGGCAGGAGAAGGACGTCATGGCCAAGAGGGAGCTGGAGCTCAGCTGCGAGGTGAGCCGCCTGGAGGACGAGCTCACCAAGAAGCCTCGCAGGAAGCTCATCCGTAGGAAGGTAAGACCGCCAAAAACCCCGAAGAGTCCAAACGCGGCCTGAAGGTTAACGTTGCATGTCGTGTCCATGTGACAGTGAGCGGAGAGGACGGCCATTTCACGTGGAACCTCGGGTCTTCCATGCGGCTCCTTGGAGATCAACTGCAGTGGCTTCTTTTGTCCACAGTGGCCGCTAATGAGCAAACGTTTGACTCTTGTGTGTCCTTATCACGGGTTCAGAGGTTGATACACTCGGGGGGGGCATCCGGATTTGAACCAGAGACCTATCGATCTGCAGTCAAACACACCTCCATGAAGACAAACATCAGCTGACTCGTCACATGATGTGCTCACCAGTTATTCCTCCCCTTTAATTCCCTGGAGGACATGACTATTTCCTCAGTTTTCAGTGCATGCCAGGACACTTTGTCCTCTCTGACTGTGGGTGTGTTGTGTTGTGTGTGTGTGTGGGGGCGTGTGCAACACTGATGTTTTTGTTAAAGAAATGGGTCAAAGGTTGCTTTCCCAACACTGATTTTAAACAAAACCGGGTTTTATTTGTTTTTCACATTCACGTCACAACAAACCGCATGCCATGGTGAAGAGTAATACTCACGCCGGGCCGGTAGGTGGCGACGTGCCTTTGTGTAGAAACGCTATTCCTCGTTGTAGCGGTTCTAACAATAACACTTTGAAACGGACGACATTTTATTGTGGCGGTTTTGATAAGCCAATTAGCTGTAGAAATAGTTAGAGCAACGAGTAATCGTACAAACTTATATGTTTACATGTGTTTTGTCACCGAAGACTTGCCGTACATTCTAAGATGGCGGCGTTGCTGCCGTAACCAAAACAACAAACGAGATACAATACTAATATAAGCAATTTGGTTTCAATTTCACCCAGAAATGGCAACTAAAGGACTAAATCAGGTACATGGATACTCAGGCACACTGACTTGTTTAGTCGTTTAGACGTGTTTAGTCTTTGAAGGCGAACGTACATTTCAGATAATGGCGGCGTTGCAGTTTAGCTAGTTGGTAGTGGGGCGTTTGAAAGTCACGTGACCCCCGGAACTACAGGTGCTCTATTAAATGACGATCAAGATTTAGAGTCAAGTCACGCGAGCGTCACGTGAGGTTTTTTTTTTTTTTTTAAAAAGGAACTCTTCAGAAGAGATCCCGCTCAACAGTGTTGGACTGGTCTAGTAGGCGGGGCCCGTGCGGTCACGTGTCATGTGTCCAGGCGGACTAGACAGACTTGAGCAGTCAGCCCGGAGCGTCGTGAAGGCGTCATGGAGCTCTATCTGGACCTGCGTTCTCAGCCCTGCCGCTCCTTGTTCATGTTCGCCAAAGCCGCCAACATCCGGTTTGACTTTAAACTGGTCGACTTGGCCCAAGGTACGTGCACGTGCAATGAAGACTTTTTTTTTTCGAAATAAAACTACAAAAAGTCGCTTCCGCTTTCTTCTGCTTCCGCTTCTGCTGTCATGCATGAAAAAGTAACTTTACATTTCTAATGTCAACTTTAGAATACTGATTAAAGTGTTAAAGGGTGTGTCGAGGTCAAAGGTTGACTGTGCGCGTGCGTGTGCGTGTATCAGGGCAGCAATTCGACGAGGACTTTGTGAAGCTGAGCCCAGTAAAGAAAGTTCCGGTCATGAAGGATGGGGATTTTGTTCTAACTGAGAGGTACCAGATAGTCTTTGTGCGCACTTCCTGTGTTGGAGCCCCGCCCCCTAATGTATCCAATCGTCGGCAGCGTGGCCATCCTGCAGTACCTGGTCCAGAAACACGCCTCCTCGCTGCCGGACCACTGGTACCCCGCCGACCTCCGTCAGCGGGCGCGGGTCAATGAGTACCTCTCCTGGCAGCAGATGAACCTGCGAGCTCACGGGTCTAAGGTCTTCTTGCTCAGGGTGAGCCACGCCCCCTTTGGCTGAACAATGATGTCATATTGTTACATGACACTAGATGACATACTACATGACCAAGTATGAGGCTACATGACATACTACATGACACTAGATGTAAAGTATGAGGCTACGTGACACACTACATGAGTATAAGGCTACGTGACATACTACATGACACTAGGTGATGTACTACATGACCAAGTATGAGGCTACATGACATACTACATGACACCAGATGATGTGCTACATGACCAAGTATGAGGCTACGTGACATACTACATGGCGAAGTATAAGACTACGTGACATACTACATGACCAAGTATGAGCCTACGTGACATACTGCATGACAGAGTATGAGGCTACGAGACATACTACATGACACTAGGTGACGTACTACATGAGCAAGTATAAGGCTACGTGACATACTACATGACACTAGATGATGTAATACATGACCAAGTATGAGGCTACATGACATACTACATGACACTAGATGTAAAGTATGAGGCTACGTGACACACTACATGAGTATAAGGCTACGTGACATACTACATGACACTAGGTGACGTACTACATGAGCAAGTACAAGGCTACATGACATACTACATGACACCAGATGATGTGCTACATGACCAAGTATGAGGCTACGTGACATACTACATGGCGAAGTATAAGACTACGTGACATACTACATGACACTAGGTGAAGTACTACATGACTAAGTGTAAGGCTACATGACATACTACATGACCAAGTATGAGCCTACGTGACATACTGCATGACAGAGTATGAGGCTACGAGACATACTACATGACACTAGGTGACGTACTACATGAGCAAGTATAAGGCTACGTGACATACTACATGACACTAGATGATGTAATACATGACCAAGTATGAGGCTACATGACATACTACACGACACTTGATGATGTACTACATGACCAAGTATGAGGCTATATGACATACTACATGGCCAAGTATAAGACTATGTGACATACTACATGACACTAGGTGATGTACTACATGACCAAGTATAAGGCTATGTGAAATACTACATGACACCAGATGATGTGCTACATGACCAAGTATGAGGCTACGTGACATACTACATGGCCAAGTATAAGACTACATGACATACTGCATGACACTAAGTGATGTACTACATGACACTAGATGTAAAGTATGAGGCTACGAGACATACTACATGACACTAGGTGACGTACTACATGAGCAAGTATAAGGCTACGTGACATACTACATGACACTAGGTGATGTACTACATGACCAAGTATAAGGCTATGTGAAATACTACATGACATCAGATGATGTACTACATGACCAAGTATGAGGCTACGTGACATACTACATGACACTAGATGATGTACTACATGAGCCAGAATGAGGCTACGTGACACGCTACATGAGTATAAGGCTACGTGACATACTACATGACACCAGACGATGTACTACATGACCAAGTATAAGGCTACGTAACATACTACATGACACTAGGTGATGTACTACATGACCAAGTCTAAGGCTACGTGACATACTACATGACACTAGGTGATGTACTACATGACCGAGTCTAAGGCTACGTGACATACTACATGACACTAGGTGATGTACTACATGAGCAAGTATAAGGCTACGTGACACACTACATGAGTATAAGGCTACGTGACATACTACATGACACTAGGTGATGTACTACATGACCAAGTATAAGGCTACGTGACATACTACATGGCCAAGTATAAGACTACGTGACATACTGCATGACACTAAGTGATGTACTACATGACACTAGATGTAAAGTATGAGGCTACGAGACATACTACATGACACTAGGTGACGTACTACATGAGCAAGTATAAGGCTACGTGACATACTACATGACACTAGGTGATGTACTACATGACCAAGTATAAGGCTATGTGAAATACTACATGACATCAGATGATGTACTACATGACCAAGTATGAGGCTACATGACATACTACATGACACTAGATGATGTACTACATGAGCCAGAATGAGGCTACGTGACACGCTACATGAGTATAAGGCTACGTGACATACTACATGACACCAGACGATGTACTACATGACCAAGTATAAGGCTACGTAACATACTACATGACACTAGGTGATGTACTGCATGAGCAAGTATAAGGCTACGTGACACACTACATGAGTATAAGGCTACGTGACATACTACATGACACTAGGTGATGTACTACATGACCAAGTCTAAGGCTACGTGACATACTACATGACACTAGGTGATGTACTACATGACCAAGTCTAAGGCTACGTGACATACTACATGACACTAGGTGATGTACTACATGAGCAAGTATAAGGCTACGTGACACACTACATGAGTATAAGGCTACGTGACATACTACATGACACTAGGTGATGTACTACATGACCAAGTATAAGGCTACGTGACATACTACATGGCCAAGTATAAGACTACGTGACATACTGCATGACACTAAGTGATCTACTACATGACACTAGATGTAAAGTATGAGGCTACGAGACATACTACATGACACTAGGTGACGTACTACATGAGCAAGTATAAGGCTACGTGACATACTACATGACACTAGATGATGTAATACATGACCAAGTATGAGGCTACATGACATACTACACGACACTTGATGATGTACTACATGACCAAGTATGAGGCTATATGACATACTACATGGCCAAGTATAAGACTATGTGACATACTACATGACACTAGGTGATGTACTACATGACCAAGTATAAGGCTATGTGAAATACTACATGACACCAGATGATGTGCTACATGACCAAGTATGAGGCTACGTGACATACTACATGGCCAAGTATAAGACTACATGACATACTGCATGACACTAAGTGATGTACTACATGACACTAGATGTAAAGTATGAGGCTACGAGACATACTACATGACACTAGGTGACGTACTACATGAGCAAGTATAAGGCTACGTGACATACTACATGACACTAGGTGATGTACTACATGACCAAGTATAAGGCTATGTGAAATACTACATGACATCAGATGATGTACTACATGACCAAGTATGAGGCTACGTGACATACTACATGACACTAGATGATGTACTACATGAGCCAGAATGAGGCTACGTGACACGCTACATGAGTATAAGGCTACGTGACATACTACATGACACCAGACGATGTACTACATGACCAAGTATAAGGCTACGTAACATACTACATGACACTAGGTGATGTACTACATGACCAAGTCTAAGGCTACGTGACATACTACATGACACTAGGTGATGTACTACATGACCGAGTCTAAGGCTACGTGACATACTACATGACACTAGGTGATGTACTACATGAGCAAGTATAAGGCTACGTGACACACTACATGAGTATAAGGCTACGTGACATACTACATGACACTAGGTGATGTACTACATGACCAAGTATAAGGCTACGTGACATACTACATGGCCAAGTATAAGACTACGTGACATACTGCATGACACTAAGTGATGTACTACATGACACTAGATGTAAAGTATGAGGCTACGAGACATACTACATGACACTAGGTGACGTACTACATGAGCAAGTATAAGGCTACGTGACATACTACATGACACTAGGTGATGTACTACATGACCAAGTATAAGGCTATGTGAAATACTACATGACATCAGATGATGTACTACATGACCAAGTATGAGGCTACATGACATACTACATGACACTAGATGATGTACTACATGAGCCAGAATGAGGCTACGTGACACGCTACATGAGTATAAGGCTACGTGACATACTACATGACACCAGACGATGTACTACATGACCAAGTATAAGGCTACGTAACATACTACATGACACTAGGTGATGTACTGCATGAGCAAGTATAAGGCTACGTGACACACTACATGAGTATAAGGCTACGTGACATACTACATGACACTAGGTGATGTACTACATGACCAAGTCTAAGGCTACGTGACATACTACATGACACTAGGTGATGTACTACATGACCAAGTCTAAGGCTACGTGACATACTACATGACACTAGGTGATGTACTACATGAGCAAGTATAAGGCTACGTGACACACTACATGAGTATAAGGCTACGTGACATACTACATGACACTAGGTGATGTACTACATGACCAAGTATAAGGCTACGTGACATACTACATGGCCAAGTATAAGACTACGTGACATACTGCATGACACTAAGTGATCTACTACATGACACTAGATGTAAAGTATGAGGCTACGAGACATACTACATGACACTAGGTGACGTACTACATGAGCAAGTATAAGGCTATGTGAAATACTACATGACACCAGATGATGTACTACATGACCAAGTATGAGGCTACGTGACATACTACATGGCCAAGTATAAGACTACATGACATACTACATGACCAAGTATGAGGCTACATGACATACTACATGACACTAGATGATGTACTACATGAGCCAGAATGAGGCTACGTGACACGCTACATGAGTATAAGGCTACGTGACATACTACATGACACCAGACGATGTACTACATGACCAAGTATAAGGCTACGTAACATACTACATGACACTAGGTGATGTACTGCATGAGCAAGTATAAGGCTACGTGACACACTACATGAGTATAAGGCTATGTGACATACTACATGACACTAGGTGATGTACTACATGACCAAGTCTAAGGCTACGTGACATACAACATGACACTAGGTGATGTACTACCTGAGCAAGTATAAGGCTATGTGACATACTACATGACACTAGGTGATGTACTACATGACCGAGTATGAGGCTACGTGACATACTACATGACACTAGGTGATGTACTACCTGAGCAAGTATAAGGCTATGTGACATACTACATGACACTAGGTGATGTACTACATGACCGAGTATGAGGCTACGTGACATACTACATGACACTAGGTGATGTACTACATGACCAAGTATAAGGCTATGTGACACACTACATGAGTATAGGGCTATGTGACATACTACATGACACTAGGTGATGTACTACATGAGTATGCGGCTACGTGACATACTACATGAGTATGAGGCTACGTGACATACTACATGAGCCGTGTGACGAGGAGACATGCTGTCCCGTGTAGACCATGTACCCGATGGTCATGGGCCAGGAGGTCCCCAAGGAAAAGATGGCCGACGCCGTGGAAGATCTCAACCAGTCTTTGGACCTGCTGGAGCAGAAGTTCCTCCACAACCGATCCTTCATTGCGGGCGAACGGATCTCCCTGGCCGACCTGGTGGCTTACGCAGAAATCCTGCAGGTGACGTAGTGTTACCATGACAACAAGCTAGTCACCTCACCGCGGCGCTAACTAACAGTCCAAATGGTGTCTCGCCAGCCCGTCGGGAGCGGCCTGGACGTGTTTGCGACCCGTCCCAAGCTGGCGGCGTGGCGGGACGGCGTCAAGGAGGTGCTGGGACCGGCGCTGCTCGAGGAAACCGACGAGGCCATCATGGCGTTCGGAAGTCTGTCGCAAACGCTGGAGATGAGCGAGGGGATGAAAGTCTTCAAAGCCAAGTTCACCAAGATGTTTTCCTGAAGGCCGCCGCCGTCGCCAGCGTCGCCGCCAACCGTGTCCATCGCGAAACAACTCACGTCATTAAATGATGATAATAAACACTTGCATGAACCACGCATGTGCTCTGCTAGAATTATGAAAATTATGAAATATTACACCAAATAGTTCTTACTGAAATGCATGTCAAATTATTTTCTAATGTAAAATCCAACATATTTTTTTATTATTCATATGGCTTGACGTGTATGTTCGACATGCATTGACATTGCAGTTATCACAACAAAACCCGTTTGTGTTGCCGGTTCGTTCTCGAACGACCCATCGGACTGCTTCACACGCAAGATGAAGCGACACTGCTATCTAGTGGACGTCGGTTGTAATTACACCAAACAAACATTGTCTTTAAAGTGATGAAAGACAGATTTAAGTGCAAACAGACATTTGAAAACAAATATTAGCTTAAAGGTTGTGACGTAAAATTATAATATTTTACGGGAACGCGCTTGTATTTCTATGAAGTTTATCACATCCAATTACGCAGCCTGCCAATCAAATGAGACGCGATGACGTAAATGCCAGGACACGTGACTTCGCGTCCTCGCGCACAGGAGCACGATGGTCTGTCCGCTGTGCACCTACGAGACCACCAAGCTGGTCCGGATCCACAGCGTCCGGCTGGGCTCGCTCAAGTGGACCCTGAACGCAACCATCCTGGTCTTCATCTGGTCAGACATCATCATCATCATCATCATCGTCGTCACTTTCATGAAAACTAGCTTCGAAAACACCGCTGACATTTTTAAAAAGTGTTTTTTCATGTTTGGACCGCCGGTTATGATGGTTGGCAAAGCAAAACAAAGTTTTGGTGATGATTTGATCCGTGAAATGTTCTTATGAGCCGCTTTTAGTAACTATTAGCAAAGAACGTGTAGCTTTAGCTTGGATTTGACGTCAGCGTTTGCTTGCTTCCGGTTCTGCTAGCTTGGTGATGTTGTGGAACCGGAAGTACCAACAGTTTGATTTGGTGGTCAGCTCCGTCACCGCCAAGGTGAAGGGCGTGGCCAGCACGCGCCTGCCCGGCCAGGAGGGTGTGGTCTGGGACGTGGCCGACTACAGCGGACCCGCGCAGGTGAGAGGACGCACACGCCCACTTTGGACCCGTTTCGCTTTCGGACGTGGCGTCTGGTTGTTACGGCGTTCCGAGTGATGATGGCGATGCTAATAATTCCAATGATATTTCATAACAAACGACACGGGAATGCTAGCGATGCTAACAGCTAGCATGCTAACAACGTCTGTGTGAACACTGACAAGGGAAGATGTCTTGTTTCAGTAGACGGTTGCTAATATGCAAAATGCTAAGTTAGCATAAACTACCACTTATTTTAATTGTGGGAGAATTTCCCTCCAAATATCGATGCTAACAGTCTCATGATAACAGCTAGCATAACATGGGAGCGTGTCTTACCTCAAGCGATGGTAACGTGCGAAAGTGCAAAATGTGACATGCTAAAGTTAGCATAAACTACCTCTGGTTTCGTGCTAACAGCTAGCATGCTAACAACGGGTGTGGGAACATTGACAAGGGAAGATGTCTTTTTTCAGTACAAGGTTGCTAATATGCAAAATGCTATGTTAGCATGAACTACCACTTATTTTAATTGTGGGAGAATTCCCTCCAAATATCGATGCTAACAGTCTCATGATAACAGCTAGCATAACATGTGAGCAATGGTAACGTGCAAAATGTAACATGTTAAAGTTAGCATAAACTACCTCTGGTTTGGTTTTGGAACAATTTCCAACAGTGTCAATGCTAACATGCTAACAGCTACCATGCTAACGACGTGTGTGGGAACATTGACAAGGTAAGATATCTTGTTTCAGTAGACGGTTGCTATTATGCAAAATGCTAAGTTAGCATGAACTACTACTTATTTTTATTGTGGGAGATATCAATGCTAACAGTGTCATGATAACAGCTAGCATAACATGGCAGCGTGTCTTACCTCAAGCGGTGCTAAAGTTAGCATAAACTACCTCTGGTTTGGTTTTGGAACAATTTCCAACAGTGTCAATGCTAACATGCTAACAGCTAGCTTGTGATTTGACATTTGAGCATGTTATGCTAAGTGCTACATGTCAACATGATAAGCAGCAGTGTGGGGCTAATATGTGCGCCCCCGTGTGGCCTTCAGGGAACAGACCCTCTTTGTGTTTTGTGTCCTTCTTGTCTCCATGGCAACGGCGCCCACTCATCTTTGTGTCTTTGTTGTTTGTTTTTTAGGACAAAAACTCCTTCTTTGTGGTGACTAACGCCATTGTGACCAAAAGGCAGAAGCAAGGACGGTGCCCTGAGGTGCTCCCTCGTCAGTCATCATCACAGGGGTCTTCCTGACCGAACTGACACGTTTGTTTCTGTCTCAGCCTCCTGTCAGCGGCCGCCCGTGTCGACATGATGATGACTGTGAGGAAGGCTCCTGGGATCAGCACAGCAACGGTACTACGAGCACGACTTGTACTGCTACTCGTACTACTTGTTGAAGTACCCGTACTACGACTCGTACTCCGTCACTTGCTCTCCTCCCTCAGGGATCCAGACGGGATTGTGTGGGAACTTTGATGTGTTGACCAGAACCTGCGAGGTGAAGGCCTGGTGTCCCATCGAGACCAAGACCAGTCCTCCAAGGTAGTCCTCGTCCAAATGTGTGGCTGTAGGCAACCTCTCGACGCTACTGCATTGGAAAACATCACGAGGGATCAGCAATCAGCTGCGTTATACTTGTTGTACTATTGCCACACTTGATATCAACACCCGGAATCACCATATTCATACTTGGTATCAACATGTTCATACTTGGTATCAACATGTCCATACTTGGTATCACCATTATCATACTTAGTATCAACATGTTCATACTTGATATCAACACATTAGCACCCGTAATCACCATATTCATACTTGATATCAACATGTTCATACTTGATATCAACATGTTAGCACCGGGAATCAGCATATTCATTCTTGGTATCAACATGTTCATACTTGATATCAACATGTTAGCTCCCAGAATCACCATTTTCATACTTGATATCAACATGTTAGCACCCGGAATAAGCATATTAATTCTTGGTATCAACATGTTCATACTTGATATCAACATGTTAGCACCCGGAATCACCATTTTCATACTTGGTATCAACATGTTCATAGTTGATATCAACATGTTAGCACCCGGAATCAGCATATTCATTCTTGGTATCAACATGTTCATACTTGATATCAACATGTTAGCACCCGGAATCACCATACTCATACTCGGTATCGACATATTAGCACCCGGAATCACCATATTCATACTTGATATCAACACATTAGCACCCGGAATCACCATGTTCATACTTGATATCAACATGTTCATACTTGATATCAACGTGTTTGCACCCGGAATCACCATATTCATACTTGATATCAACATTCTCATACTTGATATCAACATGTTAGCATCCGGAATCACCATATTTATACTTGATATCAACATATTCATACTTGATATCAACGTGTTAGCACCCGGAATCACCATATTCATACTTGATATCGACATGTTAGCACCTGGAATCACCATGTTCATACTTGATATCAACATGCTCATACTTGATATCAATATGTTAGCACCCGGAATCAACATTTTATACTTGATATCAACATGCTCATACTTGATATCAACATGTTAGCATCCAGAATCATCATATTCATACTTGATATCAACATTAGCACCCGAAATCATCATATTAATGATTGATATCAACATGTTTGCACCTGATATTCCTTAATATCAACGTATTGGCACCTGGAATCGCCATATTCATACCTGATATCAACATGTTTGCACTTAATATTCCTTGATATCAACATATTGGCACCTGGAATCGCCATCCTGGTTTAGAAGTTTAGAATGGTAAAAGTGATACCAGGATGTTATCAGTTTGGATGTTTTGATACCAACCTGAGTTATGAGGACATGAATGTGGTGTGCAGGCCTGCTCTGCTGGCCTCGGCTGAGAACTTCACGGTCCTCATCAAGAACAACATCCGCTTCCCCGCCTTCAACGTCACCAGGTGAGTATTTGTCCTCTTTTGGCTCCTCGTGTGAACGCCATCCATCGATCCATCGATCCATCGATCCATCGATCCATCGATCCATCAATCCATCAATCCATCAATCCATCGATCCATCAATCCATCAATCCATCAATCCATCAATCCATCAATGGCGTGGTGTCTCTCAGAAGGAACATCCTCCCTCTGATGAACGACTCCTACCTGAGGAGCTGCCGGCGTGCGAACGACTCGCTGTGTCCCATCTTCAGATTGGGAGACGTTGTGAGGGAGGCCGGGGAGAACTTCTCCCGGATGGCGGTGGAGGTGGGACCGTCAGACAAATATGGAGGATCAGCTCGCTGACGGGAGCTAAAACAGGAAGTACTCAGCTGTACGTCCATCGTTGACCACAGGGGGGCGTCATAGGCATCCAGATCAAATGGGACTGCAACCTGGACTATCTGACGCGACACTGCCTGCCCAGGTACTCCTTCCGGAGGCTGGATGAGAAGGAGAGCAACAAGACCCTGTACCCGGGATTCAACTTCAGGTGGACCTTCCTGCTCCCCCATGATGGGATTTGTTGTGACCGCGTGGACATCGGAATACTGTCCCTTTACTCGGCGTTCCCTTCATTTCATCTTCAGGTTCGCAAAGTACAACACGGTCAACGGCGTGGAGGAGAGAACGCTCTACAAGGCTTTTGGCATCAGGTTTGACATCATGGTCTTTGGGCAGGTGCGTTTCTTTTTATTCCACTTTTTATTCCACTTCCATCAATCGTGGATCAATTCATAAGTGATATTTGGGACTTGTCGTTTCCAGGCGGGAAAGTTCAGCATCATTCAGCTGGTTGTCTACATCGGCTCTACGTTGTCCTACTACGCTCTGGTGAGACCGATCCCCTCGTAGTTAGATACTTCTCATTGGCTGGTCACACTTAAAGGGGACATCACCTTTGGAAACGTCTGCTACATTTCACACACGGACATGCTAGCACCTATCACCACTATAGCCACACCTGGTATCAACATGGTTGCACTTGGTATCACTTGGAATCGACATTGTTGCACCTGGTATCACTTGGTATTGACATGCTTGAACCTGGTACCTCTTGGTATCGACATGTTTATACTTGGTATCAACATGGTTGCACCTGGTGTCACTTGGCGTCGACATGGTTGCACCTGGTATCACTTGGTGTCGACATGGCATGGACCTGGTATCACTTGGTGTGGACATGGTAGCACCTAGTATCACTTGGTGTCGACATGGCGTGGACCTGGTATCACTTGGTGTCGACATGGTTGCACCTGGTATCACCTGGTATCGACATGGTTGCACCTGGTATCACTTGGTATCGACATGGTTGCACCTGGTATCACTTGGTATCGACATGATTGCACCTGGTATCGACATGGTTGCACCTGGTATCGACATGGTTGCACCTGGTATCATTTAGTATCAACATGGGTGCAGCTGGGATCACTTGGAATCAACATGGTTACTCCTGGTATCACTTGGTGTCGACATGTTTGCACCAGGTATCTCTTGGTGTCGACATGTTTGCACCAGGTATCTCTTGGTATCGACATGTTTGAACCTGGTATCTCTTGGTATCGACATATTTGAACCTGGTATCTCTTGGTATCGACATGTTTGAACCTGGTATCTCTTGGTATTGACATGTTTGAACCTGGTATCTCTTGGTATCGACATGTTTGAACCTGGTATCTCCTGGTATCGACATGGCTGCACCTGGTATCTCTCGGTATCAACATGGTTTGCACCTGGTATCACATGGTATCAACATGGTTCGCACCTGGTATCCCTTTATACCAGCATGCTAGCTTGATATCCTTTGATATAAGCATGTTGGCGCCAGGTATTAGCATGTTAGCACCAGATATCCCATGATACCAACACATCAGCATCTGGTATCCCCACATCCAACCTTGATGAGAACTGGTTCCCGGCGCGGTCCGGTCTTGGCCGGTCTAAGTCTCCTGTGTGCTGCAGACCACGGTCCTGATAGACTGGCTGATCAGAAGCAGCTGCTACTCTGCAGACGTGGGCGTGGACTACTCTGAGAAGAAGGTGGAGTCTGTGGGGGACCGACGCAAGGTTTGATGCTGACACTGGTCGTGGGGGTGCGGACGGGCGTGGTGGTCCAAGTGTCTTTTTGTCCCAGAGCATCCTGAGTGTGTCGTACGTGGACGAGGACGACATCCGTCTGGTGAGAATGTGCCGGAAGGGACGCTTGCAGGACGCCCAGACTGTCGCTGTGGCGCCCAGGAAGGTAAGTAGGGACCTGCAGTATCAAAGCTTCTCCACCAGGTGGCGCCAAAGGTTCTTCTTGTCCCGCCAGGAGGATGCTAGTGTGAGAGCCGCGGTTCTATGTCTTCTTCTATCAGGAGCCGGTCCGGGTGGCGACCCTCAGCCCGCCCTCGTCCCTAAACCCGCCCCCCTCCGTGCATCTTGGTGTCAGTGTGAACGCTGCACCGACTCCGCCCTCCCCCAGGAGGCGCTGTGCTGCAGGCAGAGCAAGGGCGCCTGCATCTCGTCCTCTCCGCTCTTTGACAGGCTGGTGTTGCACCGCCCTCTGCTGGAGGCGCTGCTCCTCTACGGCGACCCCTTGCCTCCTCCTCTGATTGCTGGCGGGGCGACGACCGCCGCCAACCTGCGACGCTGTGCCTACCAGCAGTACGTCACGTGGCGGTTTGGGGTCCTGCCTGACGACTCCCGCCCCGCCATCCCCCGCTGCTGTGTGACCAGGATCAGGGAGGAGTTCCCAGCCTGGACGGACGATACTCGGCATTAGCATGAAAGGCGTGTGTCCAAGTAGCGAAACGGCGTGGAATTAAAAAGGGAAGCATGAATAACGGCACTAAGATAAGTCTCTACTTGTGAAAACGGTTCAAATGCTTCTATGGTAACATTAGGATGCTAACATGCTAAAGTTAGCTTACAAGTTTTTTAGAAAAACAGAATTCTGTGAAGCAAAAATGTTAGCCACATGACAACCTGAATGTGTTGATCGGTTGGGAAATGTGTTGCATTCACACAACTAGCGCTAACATGCTAACACCTGACATGATAGCACTAAGTGTTTATACTGAATACTCATGAAAACAGCTAAAATGCTGCTATGCTATTGCTAACATTACTGATAAAGTGTCTGCCGATGTTAAAACTAACAAAAATGGCAAAAAATGCTACCATGCTAATGTTCACATGCGAGCAATGCTAACATGCTAAATGTAATATGGTTGCAGCAAATGTCCGCCAATGTTAAAACTAAAAAGGGCAATCTACTATGCTAATGCTAGCTTTGTTAGCCGCTAGCGAGCTAGCATCTGTGTGCTTTATACTCATAAAAACAGCTAAAATGCTGCTATGCTAATGTTAGCAGGTTATTGCTAATGTTGCTAATGAAGTGTCTGCCAATGTTAAAACTAAAGAAAAGGACAATCTACTATCTTTGAGGCTAACTGGCTAGCTGCTAGCAAGCTGCTAGCAAGCTAGCATCTGTGTTGAGTCCCTGTGGCATAGGAGTTGCGCAATAGGAGTGTAAAGTGTGCCTATTTCATGTATACAGGGCGCTAATGAGGTTAACACTCATATTTCATATTTCTATGCTATAGCTATGAAAATATCCAATTGAATCAAAACTAGCGATGACGTCACGTTAGCTAGCTATCAACAAGGACTAAATATACCATAATAGTAAAAACACTAGTTCCCTGACCGGGAATCGAACCCGGGCCGCGGCGGTGAGAGCGCCGAATCCTAACCACTAGACCACCAGGGACACGTACGTTTCGGCCTGATATAATATATTATGAAATTAGTGATATAATATTGCTAATAGTATACAAGTGGTATAATGTTGCGTAATAGTATCAATGGTGGTCGTTTATTGTATAACAGAAACTTTCTGGGTTGTTGTCATGTAAAAGTCCCTGTTGCAACATGTGCACATACCCACCACACGAGGACGCTGTTTCGCCGCTTTAAGGAGGTCGATGACGAAGTAAGCACACCTACTTCAATCAAGTCAGCGTCAAGTCAGCGTGAAAGACAGAAATCACGCGAGGGGTTTAAAAAAAACCACCAGCATTATTCGACAGCTGCGCCCGCTTTGAGTCAAATCAAGGTGAGCTCGTTTCAACGCTGTAACGACCCACGCCTTGTCGTTTGCTGATAGGCCAGAAACAATTATACAGCGCCGCACCGCGTGTCCTAGATATCACTGGGCTCTTACTTTGAAAGAAATAACCCGGAAGTGTGCTTGCTGTTCCGAGTTAGCTTGACGCCAGCAGAGCGAGAGAAGAAAAAAAGTCCGGATTTGTGTAGTTTTTGTAGGACGGGTCAAACGGCAGCCGAGATGTCTCCGGGCGGGTGTTGTGTGCTCCTCTCAGGCCAGCAAAGTCGCTCGACGTGCGGACGATTTCGTTCCAACGAACCGCTGTGATTTGTTCGGAGTTCCGCGGCGAGGAGGAGTCGAACAAGTGGAAGAAAAAGCAACAAGAGTCTCGCGCACTTCGTCGTCCCCTTTTTCTCCCCCTTCTCCTCCTGCTCCTCCTGCTGCTCCTTAGAAGAACCATGGCATTCTTCGTGAAGAAGAAGAAGTTCAAGTTCCAGACACATCTGACGCTGGAGGAGCTGAGTGCGGTTCCTTTCGTCAACGGGGTTCTCTTCTGCAAAGTTCGCCTGCTGGACGGGGATTTCACGGCGACGTCCTCCAGGTCGGTCCGCCACCTCGAACCCGAACTTGGCTATTTAACTTCCGTCCCTCGCTGCATTTATCTTCAGAATACACCAATGGTGTCCAAAGTGTGTCTCGCGGGTCGTTTAGGGTCCGCAGCATGTTCTTTACCGGCCCCTACATCACATGAATTGGCTAGCATTGAGCTATATTGTTATATGTTATGCTAGCATATATCTTTGTCATGCTAACGTATTTTTAAATGGCGCTAGCCTCACCTGGAAAAGATGGAGGTGGCTGCCCCGGGCGGGTTTTAGCTCACAGAGCGTGATGTTCATAACCGGCTGCACTCGTACGCGTGTCATAAAGACATGGACTTTGAGCCCCGAAGGCGCGCTGGAGACGGCGGCGACCTCCGGCGACCTCCAGATAAAGATAAAAGTGTGAAAACAGGACTGCAACCTATTTGTGGCGAGGATTGATGATGTAATATATAATGGCCCAGTGAGTTCATAACATGGAAAGAAATATGTGGTGGTTTCTGTCGTGTCCCAACAAGACGGAGCCGTCTGTCAACACCTGGAGATGCTGATGGAGGAGACGTGCTGGCTTTCATGTTGGCGCCCAGAGATACCTGTCGCTAACATGTTGATACCAAGCGATACCAGGCACAAACATGTTGATACCAGGCGCAAACATGTTGATACCAAGTGATACCAGGCGCAAACATGTTGATACCAAGTGATACCATGCGCAAACATGTTGATACCAAGAGATACCAGGCGCAAACATGGTGGTACCAGGCGCAAACATGGTGGTACCAGGCGCTAACAGGTTGGTACCAGGCGCTAACAGGGTGATACCAGGCGCTAACAGGTGCTAACATGTTGATACCAAGAGATACCAAGGCCAAACATGTTGATACCGAGTGTGAACACATTGGTACCAGGTGCAAACATGTTGATACCAAGAGATACCAGGCGCAAACATGGTGGTACCAGGCGCTAACAGGTTGGTACCAGGCGCAAACATGGTGATACCAGGCGCTAACAGGTGCTAACATGTTGATACCAAGAGATACCAAGGCCAAACATGTTGATACCGAGTGTTAACACATTGGTACCAGGTGCAAACATGTTGATACCAAGTGATACCAGGCACAAACATGTTGATACCAAGAGATACCAAGCGCAAACATGTTGATACCAAGAGATACCAGGCGCAAACATGGTGATACCAAGTGATACCAGGCACAAACATGTTGATACCAAGAGATACCTGGTGCAAATATGTTGATAGCAGGCGCTAACAGGTTGGTACCAGGCACAAACATGTTGATACCAAGAGATACCAGGCGCAAACATGGGGATATCATGCACTAACAGGGGCTAACATGTTGATATCAAGCGATACCAAGGCCAAACATGTTGATACCAAGTGTGAACACGTTGGTACCAGGTGCAAACATGTTGATACCAAGTGATACCAGGCGCCAACATGTTGATATCAAGTGATACCAAGGCCAAACATGTTGATATCGAGTGTGAACACATTGGTACCAGGCGCAAACATGTTGATACCAAGTGATACCAGGCGCAAACATGTTGGTACCAGGCGCAAACATGTTGGTACCAGGCGCCAACATGTTGATACCAGGCGCCAACATGTTGATACCAGGCGCAAACATGTTGATACCAGGCGCAAACATGTTGATACCAGGCGCAAACATGTTGATACCAGGCGCAAACATGTTGATACCAAGTGATACCAGTTTATTCCCATCGTGTCAGGACATTATTCCCATCATGTCAGGACTTTATTCCCATTGTTTATTCCCATTGTTAGGACTTTATTCCCATCGTGTCAGGACTTTATTCCCGTCGTGTTATGACTTTATTCCTTTATTCCCATTGTGTTTTGTCTTTATTCCCATCTCCCCAGTGGAAGTGTCCAGTTGGGTAAATAATATCCACATAGCTTTATCCTGTGTGTGTTTGGCTCCCGATGTGTAGAGTTTGGCCACCCCTGATGGAAAGTGATGATTGTTGCTCCAAGCTGAAGCCCCCCCCCCCACTCACTCATAGGTCACTCACCTCTGTGGATGTTACATAACACCCCCCCCCCCCCCCCATGGTCGTTATCATCTGCAGGCCATGGAACAAGGCCCTCTCTCTCTCTCTCTCTCTCTCTCTCTCTTTGTATGTGTAGCACAGATTAGCGCTGTGTGTCATGTGACAATCCGTGTCTTTGTACGCTCCCTGGATCCTCGTCGGAAGGACGGACGGGACGTAACGGCCAGCTCGTCCACGCCATGATCACATGATAAGCCACCAAAAGTCCAGCCAACCTTCAAGACCCTCAGGATGTGGACTTTTAGACTTCTTTCCTCGGAAGAACGGAGCTGGGGGGGTCGGGGTTGCGTGCCGGCAGCTGCAGCGGGGCCACATCATACGTTGTGGGGTGTTTTGGAGGCGCTTGGTGTGACTTGTTGACGCTTTCGGGGGGGGTGTGGCCGAGCTGAGGTCACATGCTGCTCACTGGGAAGAGCGTGGAGGGGATTTTGTGGAGTGGAAAGCAGCTGCAGTCGTTTAGGTGGATCCATGGACGCGTCGGGAACAGATGCAAAAATATATATTGTTTATATTTCACGTCTATGCTAGTAGAATTAGCAATATTTTATTAGCAATATCTATTTGTCATCTTTTCTTACATGACAACTCCATTCTTCTTTTTCTCCTTCCAATATGCTTTTTCATCCATCCATCCGTCTTCTACCACTTAGTGGCGGGGGCAGCACCCCAAGCAGGGAGGCCCAGACTTCCCTCTCCTCACCACCTTCCAGTTCCTCCTGGCCAGTGGGGAGACATAGTCTCTCCTGTCTCGCCATAGTCTCTCCAGTCTCGCCTTAGTGTCTTCATAGTCTCGCCATAGTCTCTCCTGTCTCTCCAGTCTCACCATAGTGTCTTCATAGTCTTTCCATTGTTTCTCCAGTCTCGCCACAGTCTCGCCACAGTCTCGCCACAGTCTCGCCACAGTCTCTCCAGTCTCGCCACAGTCCCTTCATAGTCTCTTCATAGTCTCTCCAGTCTCGCCATAGTGTCTTCATAGTCTTTCCATTGTCTCTCCAGTCTCGCCACAGTCTTGCCATAGTTACGCCATAGTCTCTCCAGTCTCCCCATAGTGTCTTCATAGTCTCACCATAGTCTCGCCACAGTCTCGCCACAGTCTCGCCACAGTCTCGCCACAGTTTCGCCATAGTCTCTCCAGTCTCCCCATAGTGTCTTCATACTGCCTTCATAGTCTCACCATAGTCTCGCCACAGTCCCTTCATAGTCATTCATAGTCTCTCCAGTCTCACCATAGTGTCTTCATAGTCTTTCCATTGTCTCTCCAGTCTTTCAACAGTCTCGCCATAGTCTCGCCATAGTCTCGCCAGTCTTACCATAGTGTCTTCATAGTCTTTCCATTGTTTCTCCAGTCTTTCCACAGTCTCGCCATAGTCTCGCCATAGTCCCGCCATAGTCTCTTCATAGTCTCATCATAGTGTCTTCATAGTCTCGCCAGTCTCACCATAGTGTCTTCATAGTCTTTCCATTGTCTCTCCAGTCTTTCCATAGTCTCCCCATCGTCTCCCCATAGTCCCTCCAGTCTCACCATAGTGTCTTCATAGTCTCTCCATAGTCTCTCCAGTCTCTCCATAGTGTCTTCAACATGACATTTGCCTTCAAGCCAAAAGCTTTTCTGTGTGCGTGCCCCTCCAGGAGGAGAACCCCCCCCCCCCCCCCCCCCCCACAGGAATGCTGGTGAAGGCTGAGTAGCAGTAAATATTCAGTGTGATTGACAGGCGAAGTGCTTCATGTTTGAAGACGCGCTAGTTAGCTTCACACGAACCAGCCCTGGTATGCGGGTGCTCCTTGGTGCTCACATGTTCTGCACGTGTGCAGACGGGGGGGCGGCCTGCCCACCCGGGTGGTCCGGAGCGGGCGGTGAAACGGGCTAGCGGTATGTTCGTGGTTGGCTAGGTCTTAGTGAAGGCCATGCTGGCGTGCGAGTGAAGCCTCCCGACCCCGCGAGGAGGAAGTCGGCGCGGCGTAGCGAGGAGGACGCTAGGTTAGCCCGGAGCGGCCGCTTTTCAGCAGCTGTTTCCTGTTTTGCTCTCACTTTTCACCTCATTTGCATATCCTCTCTCTTTCTCGCTCGATCTGCGTGCGTGGCGGGGAAAGGGCTCCATTTTCAAAATAAAAGCACTGGCGGTTTGGACCGCCACAGATGGATGAGGGTTCCTCCTCATCTTGAAGCAATCTTCTCTGTGACCTGAAAAAGAAGCCATTTTGTTTGGGAATCCGATCCAGTCCTGTTTCCTGATTTACGCAACTGCAAGCCGTTCCGGCTCTGCTTCCCAAACGTTCCTCACAAAGTTCACTTCCCGGCCACACATTTCCATGCGTGTTGCTTCTTTGGCGGGCGGGCACGTTTTGACCCGTGGAGGCCTTCTGCCCTCCCTGACGTCACGTCCTGGCTTCCTCAGCACTCTTGTTTATCTCACAGCATTTTTTACGGGGCTGCACGGTGGAGAGCGTGCAGGCCACACAGCAAGGAGACTCGAGTTCGATTCCACCGGGGCCGTGGGTGGAATAAATGAAAAACGGAGCATTTTGGCAGGAAATCCAGCTGGAATAGGTGCGGATTCTGGAAGCTCTATAAAGTTTTCTGTGCGGGTTATTGTGTGTAGCTGCTCTACAGGAGCCCACCGCTCTATACAAAGGCTGGGAAGTCAGCCTAACTGAACGTCAGAGGTGTCAATCCTCGCTAAGTATCGCGAGTTAGCGGTCGCATGGCTTCCTGTGAAGCGGTCTCGAACCGTGGCGGCCGCGGGGGAGGGGAGGAGTCCGGGGAGCAGCTGCCTCCAGTTTATTTAAATGCCTGGTTTCTTAGCCTTTGTCCATGCAGGGACAAAGTGGTCGCCATGGAGACGGGCTGTTGTTACCAGGCGGACGTCTCGCACTTTGGGAGGTTTTGGTTAAAGGACGTGCTCCCACGGGCCCCCGCCTGGGATTGACAGCTCGGGAACATTCATTAGCATCTTCGTGTACAGGCTAGCATCATTAGCATGTTTAGCTCAACCTGTGCTAGGCTTTTATAACTTTATTGAGGGAAAATTCAGGTACATTTGTTAGCATCTTTATGTACAAGCTAGCATCATTAGCATGTTTAGCTCAACCTGTGCTACGCTTTTATAACTTTATTGCGGGAATGCTCGGGAACATTTGTTAGCATCTTCATGTACAGGCTAGCATCATTAGCATGTTTAGCTCAATCTGGGCTACGCTTTTACTATAACTTTATTGAGGGAATGCTCGGGAACATTTCTTAGCATCTTCATGTACAGGTTAGCATCATTAGCATGTTTAGCTCAATCTGTGCTACGCTTTTATAACTTTATTGAGAGAATGCTCGGGAACATTTGTTAGCATCTTCATGTACAGGCTAGCATCATTAGCATGTTTAGCTCAACTTGTGCTATGCTTTTATTACTTTATTGAGGGACGATTTGGGTACATTCATTAGCATCGTCATGATCAGGCTAGCATCATTAGCATGTTTAGCTCAAACTGCGCTACGCTTTTATAACTTTATCGAGGGAATGCTCGGGAACATTTGTTAGCATCTTCATGTACAGGCTAGCATCATTAGCATGTTTAGCTCAATCTGTGCTATGCTTTTATAACTTTATTGAGAGAATGCTCGGGAACATTTGTTAGCATCTTCATGTACAGGCTAGCATCTTTAGCATGTTTAGCTCAACCTGTGCTAGGCTTTTATGACTTTATCGAGGGAATGCTCGGGAACATTCGTTAGCATCTTCTTGTACAGGCTAGCATCATTAGCATCTTTAGCTAAGTCTGTGCTATGCTTTTACTATAACTTTGTTGAGGGAATGCTTGGGAACATTCGTTAGCATCTTCATGTACAGGCTAGCATCGTTAGCATGTTTACCTTGATATGTGCCATGTTTTTATAACTTTATGGAGGGAAGATTCGGGTACATTTGTTAGCATCTTCATGTACAGGATAGCATCATTAGCATGTTTAGCTCAACTTGTGCTATGCTTTTATAACTTTATTGAGGGAATGCTCGGGAACATTTGTTAGCATCTTCATGTACAGGCTAGCATCATTAGCATGTTTAGCTCAATCTGTGCTATGCTTTTATAACTTTATTGAGAGAATGCTCGGGAACATTTGTTAGCATCTTCATGTACAGGCTAGCATCTTTAGCATGTTTAGCTCAACCTGTGCTAGGCTTTTATGACTTTATCGAGGGAATGCTCGGGAACATTCGTTAGCATCTTCTTGTACAGGCTAGCATCATTAGCATCTTTAGCTAAGTCTGTGCTATGCTTTTACTATAACTTTGTTGAGGGAATGCTTGGGAACATTCGTTAGCATCTTCACGTACAGGCTAGCATCGTTAGCATGTTTACCTTGATATGTGCCATGTTTTTATAACTTTATGGAGGGAAGATTCGGGTACATTTGTTAGCATCTTCATGTACAGGATAGCATCATTAGCATGTTTAGCTCAACTTGTGCTATGCTTTTATAACTTTATTGAGGGAATGCTCGGGAACATTTGTTAGCATCTTCATGTACAGGCTAGCATCATTAGCATGTTTAGCTCAACCTGTGCTACGCTTTTACTATAACTTTATTAGCACTTCATGAGCACATTTTCCATGACAAAATTCCCAATACCAATAAAGTTTTTTGTGCAGGGAGGAGGTCCAGGAGAACTGCGTACGCTGGAGGAAGAGGTTCTCCTTCGTGTCCAAGATGAGCGCCAACCCGCACACGGGAGTGCTGGACCCTTCCGTGTGCAGGGTGTCTGTCAGAAAGGTAAAAAAAAAAAAATGTCCGCTTCTAATGAGTTGATTTTTTTTTTTTAAATAACATTTTTATTTTATTTTTTTTAATTATATTTTATTTATTTATTATTTAATATTACAACTTTTTTCCTAGTGAGGGTACAGTTATTTTTTACTCTGAATATTTACATTTATATTTAATATTTTTTTTTCAAACAATTTCAACTTTCTTCTTGCACATTTTCTTTTTGTAATATTATATAATATTATTATATTGTTATTATATTTATTCCCGTAATATTTAGACTTTGTCATAATATTAGAACTTACAACTGAATTTCCTGTTTGGTTCTTATAGTATGAAAATATATTTTAAAAAATCTTTATTTCAATTCCATGAAGGTATTTTGTACGTATAATATTCCGAGTTTATTCCCCAAAAATTTAGATATTTTTTCCGTATCGTATTTGTAACTTTGTTTTTGTAACGGCATTTTTTTTTCAATTTCTGCTGTTTTTTTAATCTTAATTAAACTTTTTTTTTTCTAAATCAAAGAAATTTTATAATTTTTTATAATTTAAAACTACTTTTGTAAAAAAAATGTAAAAATTAAAAAAAATATTTCAATTTTTTTAATTCAATTTCTTCCCTTGAATAAAAAGTAAATAATTAATTAAAAGTTGGAGTTGTAATTTTTAAAAAATATTTTTGACTAAAATGATGTCCTTCCTGCCCCCCCCCCCCCCCCCCCCCCCCCAGGAGCAGAAAGGAGGCAAGGCGTACACCAAGGTAAGCCACGGATCACCGGCACGCACACGCCTGGTGGGAATGCGTGGTTGCATCCTGCCGACACCCCCTGGTTTAAGATGGGGGGGCTAAATTTAGCCGCTTTCCCTCCTTGGAAGTGAGCGGACTTCCCAGCAGGCTCTCCTACGAAAACAGGAGGCGTGGGAGAAAAGGGAAACCCGCAGGATGAGGAATGGCCACCTCTTAAAAAGAAGCGGGGGTACAGGAAGTGCCCCCCCCCCCCAAAAAAAAACAGAAGCACCTGTACGGATAGAGATTTATGTGGACCGGCTTCCCAGCTCCAAGCGGGAATGCTTTTGAAGGTTTGTGTCCTCTTCCATGTCGTCCTCCAGCTGGGCTTCACCGACCTCAACATGGCGGAGTTGGCGGGATCGGGATCCACCGTCCGCTGCTGTCTGCTGGAAGGCTACGACACCAAGAACACGCGGCAGGACAACTCCATACTCAAGGCAAGCTGGGCGCCCGTCTTACGTATCGGGGCATGGGTGGACACTCGCCACCCTCCGTACCGAGGGGGCGGGGCTAAGTGGTGGAGCATCCCAGACTAAATATGTCCATGTTCAAGTGAATAATGTCCAACCAAGTCCAAGTGGAGTAAATCCAAAAATGGGAATAAAATCCATCCCAATGACAAACAGGAAGTACAGTCTCCTTAACTAGATATTGGATACGGAATATAGTTGGCAACATTCCTACAGGTGGAATATTCCTTTCCCCAATCCCATTGAGATATCATGGATCCACTCAAACGGAACGTTGTCAGGGTGTCTTCTTCTTCTTCTTCTTCTGTTTATTGGCAGTTCCGTCTGTCCTTCTGTCCATCTGTCCGTCCATCCGTTCGTCCGTCCATCTGTCCTTCCGTCCATCCATCTGTCCGTCCATCCATCTGTCCTTCCGTCCGTCCATCCGTTCATCTGTCCATCTGTCCATCCATTCGTCTGTCCATCTGTCCATTAGTCCGTTTGTCCGTCCATCTGTCCTTCCGTCCGTCCATCTGTCCTTCCGTCTGTCCATCCGTCAATCCGTCCATCTGTCCTTCTGTCTGTCCATCAGTTTGTCCATCTGTTCATCTTTCCGTCCATCCATCCATCTGTCCTTCCGTCCATCTGTCTGTCCGTCCATCTGTCTGTCCGTCCATCAGTTTGTCCGTCCATCAGTTTGTCCATCTGTCCTTCCGTCCGTCCATCCATCTGTCCTTCCGTCCGTCCATCCGTTCGTCTGTCCATCCGTTCATCTGTCCATTAGTCCGTTTGTCCGTCCATCTGTCCTTCCGTCCGTCCATCTGTCCTTCCGTCCGTCCATCTGTCCTTCCGTCTGTCCATCCGTCAATCCATCCATCTGTCCTTCTGTCCGTCCATCAGTTTGTCCATCTGTTCATCTTTCCGTCCGTCCGTCCATCTGTCAGTCTGTCCATCTGTCCTTCTGTCCATCCATCTGTCCTTCCGTCCATCTGTCTGTCCGTCCATCAGTTTGTCCGTCCATCAGTTTGTCCATCTGTCGTTCCGTCCGTCCATCTGTCCTTCCGTCCATCCATCTGTTCGTCCGTCCATCTGTCCTTCCGTCCATCTGTCTGTCCGTCCATCAGTTTGTCCATCTGTCCTTCCGTCCATCCATCTGTCTTTCCGTTTGTCAGTCCATCAATCCGTCCATCTGTCAGTCTGTCCATCTGTCCTTCTGTCTGTCCATCTGTTCTTCCGTCCATCTGTCCATCAGTCTGTCCGTCCATCAGTTTGTCCATCTGTTCGTCCGCCCATCTGTTCTTCCATCCGTCCATCTGTCCGTCCATCCTTCCATCTGTCCGTCCATCTGTCCTTCCGTATGTCCTTCCGTCCGTCCATCTGTCCTTTCATTTGTCCATCTGTCCGTCCATCCTCCATCCACGTGTCCCTACTAGGGAGACATGTCTGTTGTAGAGACGTCGCTAATAAATACACAAAGAAAATACTGAGTTTTTAATAAAATGATAGAATGGACATAACCAGCACGCCAGGAACAGGAACAGGAACAGGAAGTAGGAAGCAGGAAAGGAAAGAGTGTGCTCCTGTGTAGCGGTGGAAACGTGTTGCCTAGGTAACGCTAATTGTTGACTATTTGCTTTGTCTAAAGGTCATCATCGGGATGACCCTGCTGTCGGGGGACCCGTGTTTCAAAACGTGAGTTCTCCCTTTCCTTGTCTCCTCCCCCTGACCGCCCACCTTCTCCGAGGTGATAGCGGGAATGTTATGGAATGTTTTGGAATGTTTCGGGCCGAGCCAAACTCAGCCCCCGTCTCTCCCCTCCCGTAGTCCGCCCAGCACGGCCAAGTCCATCTCCGTCCCGGGACGCGAGCACACCCTGCAGCTGGACTGCAAGGGGGAGGGAACCGCCCAACTCGCCCCGGCCGGGGGGATTTCTCTGGGGCGGACCGCCAAGCCACGCCCCTCCGTCCTCAGCTCAGGTACGCAGATGGACTCCACCCGGCGCTTGGAGGCTCCTACTTGGCATGTCTCCTCTCCTCAGGTCTTCTGGACGACCCTGAAGGCAACCCGTACGGTCCAGGGGAGGTCTTCCGGTCCGGCCACTCTCGGAACTCCAGCTACGCCAGCCAGCACAGCAAAATCTCAGGTTGTCCTCACTTCCTGTTTCCCTCCGCGACTTCCTGTCTTTGGCATGGACGCCTTTGACCTACGACCTACGACCTACGACCCCTTCTCAAACCACGCCTGCCGTCTTCCAGGCTACAGCACCGAGCACTCCCGCTCCTCCAGCCTGTCCGACCTGACCCACCGCAGGAACACCTCCACCGGCAGCAGCGCCTCGGGGGGGCCGGGGGGCTTCGCCGCCGACGCGGACGGGGACAAGGAGGCGGGGCGCTCGGAGAGGCCCCCCCGGCCTCCCAGGCCCGTCCTGCCCGGCAACAGGACTCCCAGGTACGCGCTCCGGTGTCACGCCGCCATTTTGTGTTCATGCTGCATTCATGCGGGTGTCCTTGGTTACCGTGGCAACCAAGATTATTTTCATGGAGAATAGAAGATAATATTCATTAGTTTTGTATTTTATTTACATTTTATTTTTATTGTTAAATTTCTATTTACTTTTTATTTGTTTTTAATTGAATATTTTTTGTAATTGTTTTTTTTACTTTAGATTTTATTTGTATTATATAATTTCTTTTTTAATTAATTAATTTTATTTTTAATTCATTTTTATTTCATTGAAATCAAAGTAAAATTTATTTATTCGTCCCTATTTGGAAATTGCTTTCAAGTTATTATATTTAATATTTTATTCGATGTAACTGTTCTTTAATTTGTATTTATTTTAGTTTAATTTAATTTCTATAACATTTTTTTAATTTAAATTAAAAATATTTTTAATTAAAATTATATTATAATAAAATAAATAAATTATATTATATTTAATTTATATTTTTTTACATATTTGTATTTAATTGAAACAATATTTCTAATGAGTATTTTGTTGCATTATGTTTTATCCATATGATTATGTTAACGTGATGCGTTTGATGGTGTAGGAGGAAGCAGGACTCTGTGGAGAGTCAGCCATCTTGGGTCAACGACACCCGCATGGACGCCGACGACATTGTGGAGAAAATCGTCCAGAGCCAAAACTTCGCCGACGTCAGCAACACTGAAGGTAGGCAGCCGGAATGGTCCGTTCCGGGGTCAAACCGCGGTCGCTGTAAAACATTTTTGCGTGTCGCTTCCACAGACAGCAACCTGCGTCTGTTTGTCAACAAAGACGGGACGACGGCGCTCAGCGGCATCCGGCTGGGAAACAGGTGAGTCGCCGGGCGGGCGGGTGGGCTGGTCCCGGCCCCTCCTCTGCTTCGGAGTGAAATTGCTGACTCGTGCGGGCGTCCCTCAGGGTGTCTGCCGGCGGCTACGAGCCCGTGGTGATCGAGAGCCACTGAGAGGAAGGTCGGGTCCGCCTGGTCTTCTGGTCCGGTCTGCTTCAGCTGGTCTGACGGCGCCGGTTTGCACTTTAACGCCCCTCCCCCCCCCCCCCCCCCCCACACACACACACACACACACTGAGACGGCACCACGCTCCACCATCTTTTATCTTCACCTCGGAGTCCCTTCGGCCTTCCTTCGGGAGCTTCCCCGTGGGTGTCTGCTGCCCCCTGGTGGAGCAGCGACGTACCGCACACGTTCACAAGCCGCACAAGTGTCATGGCGACCAGCCGGCTGGTTGCAGCGTTTCACACGCTTTTTCTTTTACACCAAAACTGCTCACAAGCGGCGTTTTTGCATCTTTTAAAGGAGGAAGTAGCCAGGATTTCAAAGTAAAGCTGCGGTTTTTATGTTTTTATTTTCTTTCTTTGTGAAGCTCTCGCGGTGTTTAGGGACAAACCACTGACAACACTTTCTCCCTGAAAGCCTATAGCCCCCCACTCCCCCCCTCATGATCCCATGATGGTTTAGACCGGAGGATGTTGACAAGCTATGCACACAAACTTTTTTTTTTTCCTACTAGAAATTCTAACAAAGTAATGTATGATAACAAAGATAGCACGTAATACTTCAAAGTTCTATAGAATGATGTAACTCTTCTACACAATAAAAACTTACTCTTTCCATCCTTGTTTTGTTTTTTTATTTCTAATATTTTCACAGAAATGTTGTGATGTGATATGACAGCACAGGATCCAACCACCAGGGGGCAGCATTTCCCGGAAATAGTATTTTAAAATGGAATATTTTCATTTTTCACCACCATCTCAATACACTTTTAACACTAGAGCCCTCGAGACATGAAATAACACCCCTACAGTCACCTTAAGCCCTTCTTACCCGAGATAGTAAACAAAAGATAAAATCTGTTTATAACCTAAATATGTATTTTTAAACACTAGAGCCCTCTAGACATGAAATAACACCCCTATAGTCATCTTATCCGAGATAGTAAACATAAGACAAATTCTGTTTATAACCTAAATATGTATTTTTAAACACTAGAGCCCTCTAGACATGAAATAACACCCCTATAGTCACCTTAAGCCCCTCTTACCCGAGATAGTAAATGTAAGATAAAATCTGGTTATAACCTAAATATATTTTTTTCAACACTAGAGCCCTCCAGACATGAAATAACACCCCTATAGTCACCTTATCCGAGATAGTAAACATAAGACAAATTCCGTTTATAACCTAAATATGTATTTTTAAACACTAGAGCTCTTCAGACATGAAATAACACCCCTATAGTCATATTATCCAAGATAGTAAACATAAGACAAATTCTGTTTATAACCTAAATATGTATTTTTAAACACTAGAGCTCTTCAGACATGAAATAACACCCCTATAGTCATCTTATCCGAGATAGTAAACATAAGACAAATTCTGTTTATAACCTAAATATGTATTTTTAAACACTAGAGCCCTCTAGACATGAAATAACACCCCTATAGTCACCTTAAGCCCCTCTTACCCGAGATAGTAAACGTAAGATAAAATCTGGTTATAACCTAAATATATTTTTTTCAACACTAGAGCCCTCTAGACATGAAATAACACCCCTATAGTCACCTTATCCAAGATAGTAAACATAAGACAAATTCTGTTTATAACCTAAATATGTATTTTTAAACACTAGAGCCCTCCAGACATGAAATAACACCCCTATAGTCATATTAAGCCCCTCTTACCCGAGATAGTAAACATAAGACAAAGTCTATTTATAACCTAAATATGTATTTTTAAACACTAGAGCCCTCTAGACATGAAATAACACCCCTACAGTCACCTTGAACTTCCCATTACTGAATATCGTAGACCTTACAGGAGCAAGTGCAAAATTTCAAACCGTTTCACTTTTGTGGCTCAAGGGCAACCATGGTGCTTTCAAGGACTAGTTAAAAAGTGAGAAATGTTGATGCCAGTGTTAAGTCACAGCAATTGTGGTGCGTTTGATGACCAGAAAACAAGGTAAAAAATCTCGACGAGCAACTGGTGTGTTCAAGGACTGGATAAACGGTACGGAATCTCAACTCAAAGTAATCATGGTGCATTCGAGAACCGGTGCTTTCATGGATGGACAAAAATCAACTGGTGCATTCAAGGACCAGCAGACTGAGTGTGAAATCTCGACGCCAGTATTAAGGTTTACTCTTGTGCCTCACAACAATTGTGGTGCGTTCAAGGACCGGGGAACTATTGCAAAATATCGACACCAGCAACCGTGGTGCGTTCAAGGACTAGTAAAAAGTGTGACATGTCGATGCCAGTATGAAGTCACAGCAATTGTGGTGCGTTCGATGACCAGCAGACTAAGTGTGAAATCTCAACGCCAGTATTAAGGTTTACTTTTGTGCCTCACAACAATTGTGGTGCATTCAATGACCAGCAAACAAGGTAAAAAAATCTCGATGAGTAACTGGTGCATTCAAGGACCAGCAAACTAAGTGCGAAATCTCGACGCCAGTATTAAAGTTTACTTTTGTGCCTCACAACAGTTGTGGTGCATTCAAGGACCGGGGGAACTATTGCGAGATATCGACACCAGCAACCGTGGTGCGTTCAAGGACTAGTAAAAAAGTGTGACATGTCGATGCCAGTATTAAGTCACAGCAATTGTGGTGCATTCAAGGACCAGCAAACTAAGTGTGAAATCTCAACGGCAGTATTAAGGTTTACTTTTGTGCCTCACAACAATGGTGGTGCGTTCAAAGACAGGGGGAACTATTGCGAAATATCGACACCAGCAACCGTGGTGCGTTCAAGGACTAGTAAAAAGTATCGCTGTCGATGCCAGTATTAAGTCACAGCAATTGTGATGCATTCAATGACCAGCAGACTGAGTGCGAAATCTCGACGGCAGCATTAAGGTTTACTTTTGTGCCTCACAACAATTGTGGTGCGTTCAAGGACCGGGGGACGAAGTGCGAAATATCGACAACAGCAACCGTGGTGCTTTCAAAGGATCGGCAAAATAATGCGAAATCGCGACTCTCAGGTCCACTTTGACAGCACACATTGTGGTGTGTTCCAGGACCGGCACGCAAAGTGCGAAATCTCAACGCTTGGTGAACAAAAACACAATGAGTGAAGCGTAAAGACATAAACATGCAAAAAAAAACCCTTCACAAACGTAACATATTAAATTTCATATGCGATACGTTACGGGACCGGAATGAAAACGAACCAAAAGGGAAATATTGAAAGGGTGTGTGCCCTCCCGCCCCCCATGACGCCGGATGCGGCCATGTTGGCGATCCCCAATAAAAGTCATCTAAAAAGCGAGCGTCGAGGAGGCGGAAGAAGGTGAAAGTCCTCCAGGGCGACCAGAAGCGACGGAGGTGAAAAAGAGGAAGGGGAAAATGAAGGAGTGGATCACATGACCGGCTTATTTCCTGCTGCACCAACTTGAGCCGCCTGGCCGCCTCAGAGCAGCTCCTCCTCGGACTCGCTCCCACCGCAGGCCTCCTCCTTCGACGCCCCAGCCGTCGCCGCCGACGGACTCGACTCAAAAGTCGCCAATTTTCCTGCCTTCGCACTGCTCATCATGGCTACGGCGGCGGTGTGCGCCCCGACCGGCAGCGGCCCCAGCCCCGGCCCGGGAACCGAGCTGGTCCGCGGGCAGGCGTTCGACGTCGGGCCTCGCTACAGCAACCTGTCGTACATCGGCGAAGGAGCCTACGGGATGGTGTGGTGAGTGACGCCGGCCGCCGAGCACCCCGCGGCCGCCTGACGTGAGCCCGAGAGCCGCCGAACACACCTCCTGCTAGCTGCTAGCTTAGCCGCACGGCTAACTACTGCTTGCTTTGCTAGTCGCCTCCAACCGTCCAACTTATCGACTTTATTGGAGTGAAATGACGACCGTTTGCTGATATTTTGTCTTTATTTACACTCGGCTTATGTACATCATAAATGACATCATGCAGCGCGTCTGCTTCTTTCGTGCTTCTGTGAGCGTTGCGCCCGTTTGACACGCAGCCAGGCCGGGTGTGAAGCAACACTTGGTCCGTAGGACCGAAGCGGACCCGCAGACTTCAACACTCCCAGCGAGATGGAAGCGATGGAGGCTGCGTTTGCTTTACCAAACTCCCTGTTGACGTCCAAGTCATCGAGGTGGAGGATGACGGCGCTAACCCAATTATTTGTCACCGGAAGTCGTGGAAATAGATGGCATGTCTCTGGTTAATGTCACAATGCTTGCAAACGGGGATGGGGGGGTGCACTGCGGGACCTGCTGCTCCTGGAGTGTTACAGCAATCGTGGTGCGTTCGAGGACCGGCGAACCGAGTGTGAAATCTCGACGTCAGTATTGAGTGTTTCAAGGACAGAAAAACAAAGTGCAAAAGCGTTTTCACGTTTGCGTCTCATAGCAACTGTGGTGCGTTTAAGGGCCGGAGAATCAGGTGCTAAATCTTGACACCGGTATTAACGTTCACTTTAGATCTCACCAAAATTGTGGTGCGTTCAAGGACAGGGAAACAAAGTGCAAAGTCTCTCTTCATTGTTTCGTCTCATAGCAACTGTGGTGTGTTCAAGGACCGGCGAACCGAGTGTGAAATCTCTACGTTAGTATTGAGTGTTTCACTTTTGCATCTCTCAGCAGTTATGGTGCATTCAAGGACAGAAAAACAACATTGACAATCGATTCCACGTTGGCGTGTCATAGCAACTGTGGTGCGTTCAGGGGCCGGAGAGACACCGGCATTAATGTTCACTTTAGCGTCTCATCAAAATTGTGGTGCGTTCAAGAACAGGGAAACAAAGTGCAACGTCTCTCTTCAATTGTTTAGTCTCATAGCAACTGTGGTGCGTTCAGGTGCCAGAGAGACACCGGTATTAACGTTCACTTTAATGTCTCATCAAAATTGTGGTGCGTTCAAGGACAGGGAAACAAAGTGCAACGTCTCTCTTCATTGTTTAGTCTCATAGCAACTGTGATGCGTTCAAGGAAAACCAAGAATGAAATTTCTACATCAGTATTAAGTTTCATTTTTCTTTTTCGTCTCATAGCAACTGTGGTGCGTTCGAGGACCGGCGAATTGAGTGCGAAATCTCGACCTCAGTATTGAGTGTTTCACTTTTGCGTCTCACAGCAATTATGGTGTGTTCAAGGACGGGAAAACCAAGCGCAAAATCCCTTTCACTTTTGTGTGGCATTGCAAATGTGGTGCGTTCAAGGACAGGGAAACAAAGTGCAAAGTCTCTCTTCATTGTTTCGTCTCATAGCAACTGTGATGTGTTTGAGGACCGGCGAACCGCGTGCGAAATCCCGACCTCAGTATTGAGCGTTTCACTTTTGTGTCTCTCAGCAGTTATGCTGCGTTCAAGGACAGAAAAACAACATTGACAATCGATTCCACGTTGGCGTGTCATAGCAACTGTGGTGCGTTCAGGGGCCGGAGAGACACCGGCATTAATGTTCACTTTAGCGTCTCATCAAAATTGTGGTGCGTTCAAGAACAGGGAAACAAAGTGCAACGTCTCTCTTCAATTGTTTAGTCTCATAGCAACTGTGGTGCGTTCAGGTGCCAGAGAGACACCGGTATTAACGTTCACTTTAATGTCTCATCAAAATTGTGGTGCGTTCAAGGACAGGGAAACAAAGTGCAACGTCTCTCTTCATTGTTTAGTCTCATAGCAACTGTGATGCGTTCAAGGAAAACCAAGAATGAAATTTCTACATCAGTATTAAGTTTCATTTTTCTTTTTCGTCTCATAGCAACTGTGGTGCGTTCGAGGACCGGCGAATTGAGTGCGAAATCTCGACCTCAGTATTGAGTGTTTCACTTTTGCGTCTCACAGCAATTATGGTGTGTTCAAGGACGGGAAAACCAAGCGCAAAATCCCTTTCACTTTTGTGTGGCATTGCAAATGTGGTGCGTTCAAGGACAGGGAAACAAAGTGCAAAGTCTCTCTTCATTGTTTCGTCTCATAGCAACTGTGATGTGTTTGAGGACCGGCGAACCGCGTGCGAAATCCCGACCTCAGTATTGAGCGTTTCACTTTTGTGTCTCTCAGCAGTTATGCTGCGTTCAAGGACAGAAAAACAACATTGACAATCGATTCCACGTTGGCGTGTCATAGCAGCTGTGGTGCTTTCAGGGGCTGGAGAGACACACCAGTATTAACGTTCACTTTAACGTCTCATCAAAATCGTGGTGCGTTCAAGGACAGGGAAACAAAGTGCAACGTTTCTCTTCATTGTTTAGTCTCATAGCAACTGTGGTGCGTTCAGGTGCCAGAGAGACACCGGTATTAACGGTCACTTTAGCGTCTCATCAAAATTGTGGTGCGTTCAAGGACAGGGAAACAAAGTGCAACGTCTCTCTTCATTGTTTAGTCTCATAGCAACTGTGATGCGTTCAAGGAAAACCAAGAATGAAATTTCTACATCAGTATTAAGTTTCATTTTTCTTTTTCGTCTCATAGCAACTGTGGTGCGTTCGAGGACTGGCAAACTGAGTGCGAAATCTCGACCTCAGTATTGAGTGTTTCACCTTTGCGTCTCACAGCAATTATGGTGTGTTCAAGGACGGGAAAACCAAGCGCAAAATCCCTTTCACTTTTGTGTGGCATTGCAAATGTGGTGCGTTCAAGGACCAACGAACCAAATGTGAAATCTAATTGTTCGTATTAGCCTCCACTTTTGCGTCTCTCAGCGTTGGGTGCGTTCAAGGACAGGGAAATCTGGACACCCGTATTAACGTTCACATGTGCATATCTCCGAAATTGTGGTGCATTCAAGGACAGGGAAACCGATTGTCAAATCTGGACACCCGTATTAACTTTCACATTTGCATCTCACCGAAATTGTGGTGCGTTCAAGGACAGGGAAAGCAAGTGCCAAATCTCTTTTCACTTGTGCGTCTCATCTCACCAGTGGTGCATTCAAGGACTGGCGAACCAAGTGTGAAATCCCTGCATTAAGTGTTGGACTTTAGCGTTTCACAGCAGTTATGGTGTGTTTATACGGTTTATTCTGTGGCGGTCTGAAATGCGACTGTGGCGGGACACGGCGGCGAAATGCGTTCACGCGTCGTCTGCTTGCGTTGCCTCGGCGTGTTTTGCGAGCGTCTTCTGTGCGCGCTTCCGCCCAAGATCCTTGACCCGTCGGATTCTTGGGCGCCGCGCGTCACCGCCCTCTCGAAATGCCATTGTGGCGCCCGCGTCTCCACGGCAACCCCTCTATTTCCGTGACGTCAGCTCAGCGGCGGCGGATTGGCGACGAGGCTGGTTGGCTGGGGGAACATCAGATGTTCCCAGGCGGGGATAGTTCCCAACTTTATTGGTCGGTACGAATAAATACGAAACAAAGCAAAGGGCGGGCTCCGTGATGGCTTTTGTGACGACGTTGTCACGGCAACGCGGCAGTTGCGTAACACGGCGGATGCGGCGTGAAGTCTTGTGTCCTTCGTCTCCGTGGCAACGCAACATGCATCCCTTCCTCCTCGCTTTGCAGCGAGCGCAGGACGCGGTCGTTCTGGCGCAGCCTCGAAGGCTGTCGGCTGTGATTGACAGATGATGGATATATGATGAGATGGGAGGTCTCTCTCATTGGCTGTCGGCTGTGATTGACAGATGACAGATATATGATGAGATGGGAGGTTTCTCTCATTGGCAGCCAAGATGGCCGCTCCAAATGTTTCCACTATCAGGGCCACATCGGGAATATGAATAATTTTTTCATAAAAAAATCATTTTATTCATAATTAAAAAAATTATATTATGACCTTATTCTATAATAATAATAAAAATGAATAAAATAAAGGCAAAATAAATAATAATTTAATTATATACATTATATAAAAAATACATATAATATAATATATATAATAATACAAATAAATTCAAATAAAATATAAATAAATAAAAATAAAATAAAATACAAATTAATTAAATAAAGTACAAATAAATAAATTCAAATAAAATATAAATAAATAAAAATGAAATAAAATACAAATTAATAAAATAAAGTACAAATAAATAAATACAAATAAAATAAAATGTAATAAAGTAAAGTAAATACAAATAATACAAATAAATAAAATAAAAAACAATAAAATAAAGTAAAAATAAATAAATATATACAAATAAATAAAATAAAATAAAAATTAATAAAATAAAGTAAAAAAAAACTGAAATTATATTATGAAAGCAGGAAGTGAACAAATGTAACAGTTACTGATTGTAAAAGTACGAGATGGAGGGGTAGGATTTAATAAGCTTTGCTTCTTCCTACTCCTTTTGGACATGTGGAACTGGGAACTGATTATGGGATGCACTCAATTGTAATCTGATGCATGTTCAAATGAAATAAAACCATAATTAGCATAATATTTAGTCTTTTATGATGATGTTAGGACTTCATTGTCAACTTTGAATGTTGACAGGACGCCAACGCTCCATCCACGCCGTGTTGCGTGGGTACATACGGGAAGGCGTGTTACTTGCCGTCGCTAGCGCCCTCAAACCAGTTGAGCCTGAAATAATGACGCTAGCTGCTAGCTGCTAATTAGTCCAATTACGTGTCAATTGCTTTAGCGCCTAAGTGCGGACTTGCACATGCCGCCATCATGACGGATGCTGCCACGTGCGACGCTGGCATTGTCACGCCATGTACCTAGCTCCCCAAGCTCGGGCGGGACCGGGGCGCCGGGTGGGAAACGTGGCTCAGGTTGGCGACGTAGCCGTCAGAAAGGCCTGCCCTGATGCAGAGTGGCGTGCCGTCAGAACCAACACGCAGAAGAAGACAGCAGCACGCCAGAGACTACGAAGAAGGGAGGGAACGATGAAAACCCGAATAAGGAAGCGAGGAAGCTCTACACAAATAACTTAACAAAACGCTGACATGATCATTGATTGATTGATTGACAGCCTGTTTTTTTTCTTGGCTGTATCACTTCCAACAAACGTATCATCGCTTTTTTAGTAATGGTAAATTGACTGCATTTGTATAGCGCTTTTATCCAAAGCCAAAAAATATTCATTTTTTACATTAGAGCCCTCCAGACATGAGATAACACCCCTATAGTCATATTTACATGTTTATTACCCAATATAGTAGACTTAATAAGAGAAAATAAGACATAAAAAAACTGTTTACAACCTTCTAAATACAGCTTCTAAAATGATTAGAGCCCTCTAGACATGAAATAACACCCCTATAGTCATATTTACATATTTATTACCCAATATAGTAGACATAATAAGAGAAAATAAGACATTAAAAAACTGTTTACAACCTTCTAAATACAACTTCTAACATGATTAGAGCCCTCTAGACATGAAATAACAACCCTATAATCATATTTACATGTTTCTTACCCAATATAGTAGACATAATAAAAGAAAATAAGATGTATAAAACCTGTTTACAACCTTCTAAATACAGCTTCTAACATGACTAGAGTCCTATAGACATGAAATAACACCCCTATAGTCACATATACATATTATTACCCAATATGGTAGACATAATAAAAGAAAATAAGACGTATAAAACCTGTTTACAACCTTCTAAATACAGCTTCTAACGTGATTAGAGCCCTCTAGACATGAAATAACACCCCTATAGTCACATATACATGCTTATTAGCCAATATGGTAGACATAATAAAAGAAAATAAGACATAGAACACCTGTTTACAACCTTCTAAATACAACTTCTAACATGATTAGAGCCCTATAGACATGAGATAACACCCCTATAGTCACATATACATGCTTATTACCCAATATGGTAGACAAAATAAAAGAAAATAAGACGTAGAACATCTGTTTACAACCTTCTAAATATAGCTTCTAACATTAGAGCCCTCTAGACATGAAATAACACCCCTATAGTCACCTATACATACTTATTACCCAATATGGTAGACATAATAAAAGAAAATAAGATGTATAAAACCTGTTTACAACCTTCTAAATATAGCATCTAACATGATTAGAGCCCCATAGACATGAGATAACACCCCTATAGTCACATATACATGCTTATTACCCAATATAGTAGACATAATAAAAGAAAATAAGACGTAGAACACCTGTTTACAAACTTCTAAATACAGCTTCTAACATGATTAGAGCCCTCTAGACATGAAATAACACCCCTATAGTCACCTTTACATGCTTATTACCCAATATAGTAGCCATAATAAAAGAAAATAAGATGTATAAAACCTGTTTACAACCTTCTAAATATAGCTTCTAACATGATTAGAGTCCTCTAGACAAGAGATAACACCCCTATAGTCACATATACATGCTTATTCGCCAATATAGTAGCCATAATAAAAGAAAACAGCATCGGTCCGTGTCCAGGAGGCGTTGCGTTGCAGTGCTGCGTGGACAACAGGCGCACACAGAAGGCTTCCTCCCACGCACGCACACGCATTCCTGGCTCTGAAGTGGAAAGGAAGGTCACTCGCATTTCCCTGGCAGAAGGCGGGCACGCTGGTGTTTACATTTCAGTCCCCGCATCCCGTCGCTATAGCAACCCGTCTTCTTATTTTGTCACAGCGTGGGTGTTTTTTTCCTTTTTTTTTTTTTTTTGCCGTTTGTAATGTGCAGGATGAAATGTTGGGGGGGGGGGGGGGTAGTAGTAGTAGTAGTAGTAGTATTTTTCCCTCATATTACACGAGTGTTGACATATTACTGCTACCTGCAAGGCTTAGGGACTTGGAGGTTAGTCTTATTGTTGTTGACCAAGATGTCAAGGCAATTTAACGCAATTGGTGGTGATGATGATGATGGTGATGATGCAACTGTGGGCGGAGTCTCATGGCTCAGTGTTTGTATGCGGACGGACGGGTACAGCAGGGCTTTTTGCTTCGTGTCATAAAAGTGCAGCAGGCCCATTGCTGATACGGTAACGCAGGAAGTTAGCCTGATGCAGCCTACACGTTGGTATTCCTGACACTAAATAACACAAATACTACTAAATACTCAAATACTACTGTTTACTTGAAAAACTGCCCTAGCCTAGAGTCACTGGTATACTCCTTTTACTTAATATAGTAGACATAATAAGACACCAAGACATAAAAATAACATGTGTAATACATTTTGGAATTCACTTTTTACTATTAGAGCCCTCTAGACATGAAATAACAGCCCTATAGTCACCTTTACACTCCTTTTACTTAATATAGTACACATAATAAGACACCAAGACATAGAAAACATGTTTATAACCTTCTAAATACACTTTTGTAATATTATTAGAGACCTCTAGACATGAAATAACACCCCTATAGTCACCTTTCCACTCCTTTTACTTAATATAGTAGACATAATAAGACACCAAGACATAGAAAACATGTTTATAACCTTCTAAATACACTTTTGTAATATTATTAGAGACCTCTAGACATGACATAACACCCCTACAGTCACATTTACACTCCTTTTACTTAATATAGTAGACATAATAAGACACCAAGACATAGAAAACATGTTTATGACCTTCTAAATACGCTTTTGTAATATTATTAGAGACCTCTAAGCATGAAATAACACCCCTATTGTCACATTTACACTCCTATTACCCAATACAGTAGACATAATCAGAGAAAATTGGACATATAAGATATAGAAAGCCTGTTTACAACCTTCTAAATATGGTTTTAAACAATATTAGAGCTCTTTAGACATGAAATAACACCCCTATAGTCACATTTACACTCCTTTTACTTAATAGAGTGGAGGAAATAAGAGAAAATAAGACATCAAGACGTAGAAAACATATTTATGGCCTTCTAAATACGCTTTTGTAATATTATTAGAGACCTCTAGGCATGAAATAACACCCCTATAGTCATCTTTACACTCCTTTTACCCAATACAGTAGACATAATAAGAGAAAATTGGACATATAAGATATAGAACGCCTGTTTACAACCTTCTAAATATGGTTTTAAACAATATTAGAGCTCTTTAGACATGAAATAACACCCCTATAGTCACATTTACAATCCTATTACTTAATATAGTAGAGGAAAGAAGACATCTAGACGTAGAAAACATATTTGTGGCCTTCTAAACATGCTATTGTAATAGTATTAGAGACCTCTAGACATGAAATAACACCCCTATAGTCACCTTTACACTCCTATCACCCAATACAGTAGACATAATAAGAGAAAATTGAACATATACGATATAGAAAGCCTGTTTACAACCTTCTAAATATGGTTTTAAACAATATTAGAGTCCTCTCGACGTGACATAACACCCCTATAGTCACATTTACACTCTTTTTACTTAATAGAGTGGAGAAAATAAGACATCAAGACGTAGAAAACATATTTGTGGCCTTCTAAATACGCTTTTGTAATATTATTAGAGACCTCTAAGCATGAAATAACACCCCTATAGTCATCTTTACACTCCTATTACCCAATACAGTAGACACAATAAGAGAAAATTGGACGTATAAGATATAGAAAGCCTGTTTACAACCTTCTAAATATGGTTTTAAACAATATTAGAGCCCTCTAGACATGAAATAACACCCCTATAGTCACCTTTACACCCCTTTTGTTTAATATAGTAGAGAAAATAAGACATCAAGACATAGAAAACATGTTTATGGCCTTCTAAACACTCTATTGTAATAGTATTAGAGAGCTCCAGACATGAAGTAACACCCCTATAGTCACCTTTACACTCCTTTTATTTAATATAGTAGAGAAAATAAGACATCAAGACATAGAAAACATGTTTATGGCCTTCTAAACATGCTATTGTAATAGTATTAGAGACCTCTAGACATTAAATAACACCCCTATAGTCACCTTTACATTCCTTTTACTTAATATAATAGACATAATAAGATATAGAAAGCCTGTTAAATATGGTTTTAAACAATATTAGAGCCCTCTGGATGTGACATAACACCCCTATAGTCACATCTACACTCCTTTTACTTAATAGAGTGGAGGAAATAAGAGAAAATAAGACATCAAGACGTAGAAAACATGTTTATGGCCTTCTAAACATGCTATTGTAATAGTATTAGAGACCTCTAGACATGAAATAACACCCCTATAGTCACATTTACAATCCTATTATTTAATATAGTAGAGAAAATAAGACATCAAGAAATAGAAAACATGTTTGTGGCCTTCTAAACATGCTATTGTAATAGTATTAGAGACCTCTAGACATGAAATAACACCCCTATAGTCACATTTCCACTCCTTTTACTTAATATAGTAGACATAATAAGATATAGAAAGCCTGTTTATGTGCTTTTTAACAATATTAGAGCCCTGTAGACGTGACATAACACCCCTATAGTCACTGTGACACGCCCTCCTGAAGATGTTTTTCCCGTGTGGCGTGTCCCCAGCTCGGCGTACGACCGGGACAACAAGATCCGCGTGGCCATCAAGAAGATCAGCCCGTTCGAGCACCAGACGTACTGCCAGCGTACGCTGAGAGAGATCAAGATCCTGCTGCGCTTCAAACACGAGAACATCATCGGCATCAACGACATCATCCGCACGCCCACCATCGACCAGATGAAGGACGTGTATCCTTGTGGGCGGGGCTTACCGCAACGTTTGCCGTCGAGGTGTTTCCGTTCTACATCATCCGAATCCCTACTTACATTTATTATTTCATATTATTATTTTTTGAAATATTATTCAATTTTGAAAAATTATTCTAATATTTTAACTTGATGCTTAAAATTGCTGCTTTTTTTCCTCAATTTTTTCTTCATTTTTTGTTTCAATTTTTATTTTTTTAAAATTCTTTTTTATTTAATTTACATTTAATTGTTTTTCTCCTAATTTATGACTTCATTCTCATAAAAATATTATTTTTTCTTATAATATGACAAGTTTTGCTCATTTTTTCTCGTCAAATTACTACTGTTTCTTTTTCCCATTTTTGCTGTTTTTTAAAAAATATTTAAAATTTTTATGATTGGTTTAATGTAGTCTAATGGATTTATCTATTCTACTTACATTTTTAGTTTTCCCTTTTAATATTATTACTTTATTCTCCTCATATTTAATACTTTTTTTCTCCTAAAATTACTGCAATTTTTCTGCAATAATTTAAATTTTATTTAAGTTTTTGGTATTTTTTTTACCTTTTTTATTCTTATTTTTAAGCGATATTTCAACTTTCATTTAAATGAATATTTATTTATTATTGAACTTTATTATTGAACTTTAATGCCATTTGTTTTTTGTATATTCATAATATATTTATATTATTTTCAACATCTGACTTTATATTTTTTTTCAATTATTTTTTAGGACTTTAGGACTATTTTTTTTAATTTAATCTATTTATGATTTTATTGAAATTTCAGTCATTTTAAATAGTCATTATGACTTATTTCTCTTTTTTTTCTCCTAATATTATGACTTTATGATCAAAATTTTTAATGTTATTGTTAGTTTTTGTCTCATATTTTTGCTTTTTAAAAAAAATGATTTATGACATTTTTGTGTCACAAATAATTTTTTTGTCTTGTAAAATATCAACTTTTTTTTTTTTTTTTTTTGCGGATTATTAAAAACTGTATTGAGCTAATTGTATTTTTGGAGCATGCTCAGTGGGCCCAGTGGAGGCGGAGCTTGGCGCTCACCCGTCACTCCATGTTTGGGGCTAAAAGTGCATGAAAGTTCTTTGACGGGGTCCCGTGCAGCTACATAGTCCAGGACCTGATGGAGACGGACCTCTACAAGCTCCTGAAGACCCAGCACTTGAGCAACGACCACATCTGCTACTTCCTGTACCAGATCCTCCGAGGCCTCAAGTACATCCACTCCGCCAACGTGCTGCACCGCGACCTCAAACCCTCCAACCTCCTGCTCAACACCACCTGCGATCTCAAGGTAGCCCCCTCCCGGGGCCCCCTCACGGGCCCACTTTCGCTCGGTCCGTTTTCACCGCCGCGTGTCTCTTGTCCTCAGATCTGCGACTTCGGTCTGGCCCGCGTGGCCGACCCGGACCACGACCACACCGGGTTCCTCACGGAGTATGTGGCCACCCGCTGGTACCGGGCCCCCGAGATCATGCTCAACTCCAAGGTCGGCTTCGCCTCCCTTCCTGTATTTTATTATTTTATTCCCATAATATTTACACTTTATTCCCATAATATTTACACTTTATTATCATAATATTTACACTTTATTCTCATAATATTTGCACTTTATTCCCATAATATTTACACTTTATTCCCATAATATTTACACTTTATTCCCATAATATTTACACTTTATTATCATAATATTTACACTTTATTCCCATAATATTTACACTTTATTCCCATAATATTTACACTTTATTCCCATAATATTTACACTTTATTCCCATAATATTTACACTTTATTCCCATAATATTTACACTTTATTCCCATAATATTTACATTTTATTCTCATAATATTTACACTTTATTCTCATAATATTTACACTTTATTCCCATAATATTTACACTTTATTCTTATATTTACATTTTATTCCCATAATATTTACACTTTATTCCCATAATATTTACACTTTATTCTCACAATATTTACACTTTATTGTCACAATATTTACACTTTATTGTCATAATATTTACATTATATTCCCATAATATTTACACTTTATTGTCATAATATTTACACTTTATTGTCATAATATTTACATTTTATTGTCATAATATTTACATTTTATTCCCATAATATTTACACTTTATTGTCACAATATTTACACTTTATTCCCATAATATTTACACTTTATTCCCATAATATTTACACTTTATTGTCACAATATTTACACTTTATTGTCACAATATTTACACTTAATTCCCATAATATTTACGCTTAATTCCCATAATATTTACGCTTTATTCCCATAATATTTACGCTTTATTCCCATAATATTTACGCTTTATTCTCACAATGTTTACGCTTTATTGTCACAATGTTTACGCTTTATTGTCACAATGTTTACGCTTTATTGTCACAATATTTACACTTTATTGTCACAATATTTACACTTTATTCCCATAATATTTACACTTTATTCCCATAATATTTACACTTTATTCCCATAATATTTACACTTTATTCCCATAATATTTACACTTTATTCCCATAATATTTACACTTTATTCCCATAATATTTACACTTTATTGTCACAATATTTACACTTTATTCCCATAATATTTACACTTTATTCTCACAATATTTACACTTTATTCTCACACTTCCAGCAGTTTTTTTTTAATTTCTGCCACTATTTCAACTTGTTGGAATTCTGACTTTATTCCCATTGGACTTGACTTGAGCGTCCTTGTTGAAGGAACGTAGACCCCCGTAGCAGCAGACTGAGTAAGGTTGGTGTGGGTGGTCTTTCAGGGCTACACCAAGTCCATAGACATCTGGTCGGTGGGCTGCATCCTGGCCGAGATGCTGTCCAACAGGCCCATCTTTCCCGGGAAGCACTACTTGGATCAGCTCAACCACATCCTGGGTAGGAGACGCCTTTTGGTCCTCGCACACACACACACACACACACACACACACACAGCCGGGGCCCCAGAGCGTCCCTGGGGGGGCAGGCAGGACCTTCATCTGTGGAGGAGGGAGTTGAAACTGTGAGTTGCCAAGCGACAGCCTCAAAAGCCCCCGTCACCAGATTTCACGGTGGTGGCTTTTTGCCATTTTGTCTTTCATATTTCATTTCACTTCATTTATTGTTGCACTTTTATGTCAATCATTGCTTTTCCTCATGTTATCATTTTATTGCCTTTATGATCCTCATACTGCTCCATTTTTCCTTTTCATTTTTCCTTAATATTTTAACTTTAATTATATAAATTACTGTTTTTTTTGGATGCATTTTTTTATTTTCATTTTTCTTAATATTTCAACTTTAGTTATATAAAATTACTGCTTTTTTTCCTAATTTATGCTGCATTTTTCCTTAATATTTTAACTTAAATTAAATAAAATTACAACATTTTCCTTTTAATTTTTCTTTAATATTTCAACTTTAGTTATATAAAATTATTGCTTTTTTCCAATTTATGCGTCATTTTTCTTTAATATTTTAGCTTTTATTTGAAGACATTTTATTCTAAATGTAATATTATTTATTCATCACTTTAATAGTTAATTTAATTCCAATAATGATGTAAATTATTTCCTTGTACTATTTTGAGGACTTGTATCCCATAATATTGTTATTTTTTTACATTATTGTCATAAAATAACTGCTGTTTTTTTTTATTTTGCTATTTTAAAAAAATGTCAACTTTATATCAATAATTAAAATTTTCCTCATAATATTATGATATTATAATATTATTATGTTAAAACTGGTAATATTCTCCTAATATTTCAATGTAATTCTGTCATAATAACGTTTTTTCCTTTGATAATGCGTCCACTCTGAAAGCCAAAACCAAAGCCCACTTGAGCCCGCTTAAGTGTCTTTGCTCCTCAGGGATCCTGGGTTCCCCGTCTCAGGAGGACCTGAACTGCATCATCAACATCAAGGCCAGGAACTACCTGCTGTCACTTCCTCTGCGCTGCAAAGTGCCCTGGAACCGCCTCTTCCCCAACGCCGACGTCAAAGGTCAGTAGCCCTCCTCATCATCATCATCCTCATCATCATCATCATCCTCCTCCTCCTCCTCATCATCATCATCCCTCTGTCTCTGATGCGATGGTGATTATTAATGAGAGCCCCAATGGCGTCAATATGAAAGAATCCAAGGCTTTGTTTTGGCGTCCTCTAGTGGACGCTCCTCGCTATGGTCGTCTCAATATTACGGCTAGTTCAGGTTTTAAATTACCTCGTTTTTTTGGGTTTCTCTTAAAATTACAACTTTTTCTTTTTTTTGATCATATTTTTCTTTAATATGCATTTTTTTCTGAACCGTTTGACATTATTCTTGTTCATTTTTTTTGGTTTTCTTTGACTTTTCCAAACATTTCAACTTTCTTTTTAAATAAACTTGGTAAGAAATTATATATTTTGACTATAATTCATTGTAATTTTGTTTATTTATTGTAACCATAATATTCAAATTTTACCCCCCCCCCCAAATTCTGACTACATCATCTTTTGTGTCTCATAATATTACAACTTATTGAACTTAAGAATATATTATTATATAATAAAATATTATTTTTCCTTATTGTTTATTCATTGAAAAATGCACAAAAATTCCTCATATGTTGTATACTTTTTTTCAATATTTTGACTTTATTGTTGTAAAATTGCAGTTTTCACCATGGCTGACGCTTTTTATTTAATAATAATTTTCTTCATTCTGAAATGTTTGCAATATTATGACTGTCTCATAATATTGGATCTTCAAATTATTTTCCAAGCCTCATTTTTCCCCCAAAAAATCCCCAAAATGTTTGTTTCTGATACAAACAACTTTAAAAAAATCTTTTAATTTATGTCAGTTTATTCTCAGAAAAATGCAATATTTTCTCTCAAGGATGAAAAATTGATTTTTTATGCCACTGAAATGGCATTATTATTATTTTTTTTTTTTTTTTTAATTTTTAATTTAATTTTTTATTTTTTATTTTTTATTTTTTATTTTTTATTTTTTATTTTTTATTTTTTATTTTTTATTTTTTTATTTTTTATTTTTTATTTTTTATTTTTTATTTTTTTATTTTTTATTTTTTATTTTTTATTTTTTATTTTTTGACAGGAAGTGAAGAAATTGTTCCAGTTGAATTCTCATATAATTTTTTATTTTTTTTTGACAGCTTTGGACCTGCTGGACAAGATGTTGACCTTTAACCCCCACAAAAGGATCGAGGTGGAGGAGGCCCTGGCCCACCCGTACCTGGAGCAGTACTACGACCCCACGGACGAGGTGAAGGACGGCGTCTCCTCTCCGTTCTTCCCGCCTTCCCTTGTTTTTTCTCTCTAATTTTGCGTGTGCGTGCAGCCGGTCGCCGAGGCGCCCTTCAAGTTCGACATGGAGCTGGACGACCTGCCCAAGGAGACGCTGAAGGAGCTCATCTTTGAAGAGACGGCGCGTTTCCAGCCCGGCTTCAGATCCTAACGTCTCACGCAGGTCGGTCCCGCCGGGATCAGCCTCCCTTCCTTCCTTGATCCCTTCCTTCCTTGCTCCCTTCCTTCCTTATCTTCTTCTTTCATCCACGTACCGGTAGTTGGCTCCGAAGCCTGCCGTTCACAAAAAACACGCAGAGTGAGACCTCATGTGAAGAAGAGCTTTGCTGCCTGAGGATGGTTTTTCTTGGCGATGTTAACAAAATAGTTAACATACAAAATGTCATTTTATGAGAATAAAGGCAAAATATTAAAAGGAAAAAAGTCACATTCTAACAAAAAAATTGGTATATTCAAACTAGAAAAAAGATGCACTTTTATGAAAATAAAGTCAAAATATTAGGAGGTTAAAAAAAGTCACATAACAAGGAAAAAAGCTGCAATTTTACGAGAATAAAGTCAAAATATTTGGAGAAAAAAAGTCACATTCTAACAAGAAAAAAAGGTGTAATTTTATGAGAAAAAATATCAAAATAATCTGGACAAAAAAGTCACATTCAAATGTTTTAAAAGGCTGTAATTTTATGAGAATAAAGTCAAAATATTTGGAGAAAAAAGTAACATTCTAACAAGAACAAAATATGTAATTTTATGAGAATAAAGTCAAAATATTAAAAGGAAAAAGTCACATTCTAACAAGGAAAAAAAGCTGCAATTTTATGAGAATAAAGTCAAAATATTAAAAGGAAAAAGTCACATTTAAAAAAAGAAAAATAGGTATAATTCTATGAGAATAAAGTCAAAATATTAAAAGGAAAAAAGTCACATCCAAACAAGAGAAAAATGTGTAATTTTATGAGAATAAAGTCAAAATATTAGGAGAAAAAGTCACATTCTAACAAGGAAAAAAAAGCTACAATTTTATGAAAATAAAGTCAAAATATTAGGAGGGAAAAAAAGTCAGACAAGGAAAAAAGCTGTAATTTTATGAAGAAAAAAAATCCAAATATCTGGACTAAAAAGTCACATTCAAATGTTTAAAAAGCTGTAATTTTATGAGAATAAAGTCAAAATATTTGGAGAAAAAAAGTAACATTCTAACAAGAACAAAATATGTAATTTCATGAGAATAAAGTCAAAATATTTGGAGAAAAAAAAGTCATATTCTAACAAGAAAAAAAGGTGTAATTTTATGAGGAAAAAAAACAAAATAATCTGGACAAAAAAGTCACATTCAAATGTTTTAAAAGGCTGTAATTTTATGAGAATAAAGTCAAAATATTAGGAGAAAAAGTCACATTCTAACAAGGAAAAAAAGCTACAATTTTATGAGAATAAAGTCAAAATATTAAAAGGGAAAAAGTCACATTTAAAAAAAGAAAAATAGGTATAATTCTATGAGAATAAAGTCAAAATATTAAAAGGAAAAAGTCACATTTAAAAAAAGAAAAATAGGTATAATTCTGAGAATAAAGTCAAAATATTAAAAGGAAAAAAGTCACATCCAAACAAGAGAAAAATGTGTAATTTTATGAGAATAAAGTCAAAATATTAGGAGAAAAAGTCACATTCTAACAAGGAAAAAAAGCTACAATTTTATGAGAATAAAGTCAAAATATTAAAAGGAAAAAGTCACATTTAAAAAAAGAAAAATAGGTATAATTCTATGAGAATAAAGTCAAAATATTAAAAGGAAAAAAGTCACATCCAAACAAGAGAAAAATGTGTAATTTTATGAGAATAAAGTCAAAATATTAGGAGAAAAAGTCACATTCTAACAAGGAAAAAAGCTACAATTTTATGAGAATAAAGTCAAAATATTAAAAGGAAAAAGTCACATTCAAACAAGAAAAAAAGGTGTCATTTTATGATAATAAAGGCAAAATATTAGGAGAAAAAAGTCACATTCTAACAAGGAAAAAATATGTAATTTCATGAGAATAAAGTCAAAATATTAGGAGAAAAAAGTCACATTCTAACAAGGAAAAAAGGTACAATTTATGAGAAAAAAATTGTACATTCAAACTAGAAAAAATATGCACTTTTATGAAAATAAAGTCAAAATATTAGGAGGTTAAAAAAGTCACATATTAAGGAAAAAGCTGCAATTTTATGAGAAAAAAAAATCAAAATATGTGGACAAAAAAGTCACATTCAAATGTTTAAAAAGCTGTCATTTGATGAGAATAAAGTCAAAATATTTGGAGAAAAAAGTCACATTCAACAATAAACACTGCTAGCATAGCATAGCATAGCATAGCATAGCATAGCACGCCCCCCAGGGGGTATGCAGTGTAGCGTATGCACGGCGCCCCCTTGTAACGTTGTGCCAACTTCTTCCTCCAGATGATTCTGCGGAAGCGGCCGCCACGCCACCAAACCCCGCCCCCTCCCTCGCCGAACCCTTGCCCCGCCTCCACACTGTCGCTCTTTTATTTCCTCCTCTCTCTCTCTCTTTTACTCCCATCACGTCCACTTTGCTCAGGAACGGCGTCAGGAAGCAATCAGCCTGGGGTGGGGTGGGGTGGGGTGGGGTGGGGTCCGGGGGCGGGGGTGTTTATTGTGGGATGCCACGTGTGTCAGAGGAAGGCGCTCGGCCGATCGCCCCCCTTTTTTTTTCGGCCCCTGCATGAATCGTCCACTGTTTTTGTCGTCTGAGACGAGGACACGCCCCCCCAGCCCCCCAACCCCGCCCCCCCCCCCAAGCGGTGATTTATGCAAACTTGGTCATCCACTAAGCCATGGCCCCCACGTACACGAGTGGACGACGTCGGGAGGGGAGACGCAGACATGAAGACAAGCGTGTCCTCTGCATGACTGTTAGCAGCTTTGTAAACAAAGACCGCCATGCTAAGTGCCACGCGGGCTAAGCTAAGCTAAGCTAAGCTAAGCCGGGCCTTTCCCCCGTCCTCCTTTGTTGGCTTTCTTATTAGCGTCCATCGGTGCAAGTCCAAGTACAATTTATTTTTTTATTAGTTGATCCTGTGGGCGGAGCTTACCTCGGTGGGCGGAGCCACTTCACGGCACGTCCTACTTGAAATGAGCCGATTGAGTCGATTAAAGATTGGGAGCGGCCATCTTGAAGCAGGGGGTGTCCAAATATAAACCTGACACAAATTAGCTTAGCATGCTTTGACCTTTTAGTGACCGCAATCTTCGGGGGGGGGGGGGCATTCTATCGTAGTATCATTTCACAAGCGAACCTCAACAACGGGAAAAGAATAATATGAGGAAAAATATTCATTTATATTTCATTTTTGGGGGGAAAAAATGCTAATATTTTTTGGAATAAAGTCCAAATATTATGAGATTAATTGAAAATGTGTGGAAAATTCAAAAGAAAACCGCAAAATATTTTCAGGAATAACCGCATATTATTAGGAGGAAAAATAACAACATATAAATATTATCTGTTTTGAAAAAAATTGAATATGAGAAACTAAGTTGTCATTTTGGGAAAATAATAAAGTTATGAAGAACAGCTGCCATTTTTTTTGAATGAAGTCCAAATATTAAGTGAAAAAAATATTCCCATGAAAAATATAAATTTCTGAGAATAAACTTGATTTTTATGTCTTAATTTTATGATGAACAAAATAGATAATAAAGTGATAATTTTATTGGAATTATGTCACAATGACAAGAAGGACATTTACATGAAGTAGTTGGGGGGGGGATATGAAGAATAAAGTGGGAATATTATGAAGAAACATAATAATAATTTTGGCAGCATGGAGTTGAAATATTACAAATTTTTTTAATAATTAATTTTTTAAATAATTAATAAAAATATTTTAAATTTTAATTGAATAATAATTAAAATATAATATATATTAATAAATAATTAATAAATTATTTTCAAAAATAAAATTATTAATAGAATAATTTTAAACAATTTTTGGAAAATTATGTTGAGGTAAAAAAAAATCCTATTATAGGAATAAAGTCATAATATTCCCGGAAATTGAATGGTTTGGGGAAAAGGGTTAAAAATGTGAATAAATAATAATAATAATAATAATAATAATAATAATAATAATAATAATAATAATAATAATAATAATAATAATAATAATAATAATATTGAGCCCAGCTGAGATGCACTTTTGGGGAGCGTTTGGACACCCCCCACCCCCAGTCCCCCACCCCCCCTTTTGAAGGAACAGTGGGCCCTTTCCAAATCATCATAGAAGAAGAACTGAGCACTTTTTATTTTCTTTTGCCAACCCGAGCAGAGGCGGGCGGCCTGTAGATACGGAGTTGACGTGGGGGGGCGGGGAGGGGGGGCGGTCGGGAGTGGGGGGGGGGGGGGGTGTGGTTACGTGTTTCCGGGATAGTTCAGTGTGCGATGCGATGATGCGCTTCTGCTCAGTTGTTCGTGCGTCTTTTTTGTGCCTTCTTTGATATCCGAGATTCCGTGTGCAGCTTCGGGCCTCTTACACGTCAACACAATCAGGCGGGGTCGGGGGTCAGGGGTCAAGGGGGTACATTTGTCGCCAGCGCTGTGTTCATGATGAAAAAGTTCTATTTCCCCCCCCCGCCCTGTTGTTTTTTGGGATGTTTGTGTGTTTTGTTGTAAAAAAAAAAAAAAAAAAAAAATCGGAATGTTGTGTTTCTAAAAAAAAAAAAAAAAAAAATTCCCGCTTGGCCAGCTTGTGTTTTAAAAGGTGCGTCCGCCTCAAAGATTGTTTATTTTGCCGTCGTGTGAAGAAATCCACTTTTTGCTCTTATTGTCTTATTAAGACTGTTTTTAAAGACTCTTTGGTTCCAGCTGTGCCGACGTTTAAAAAAAAAACATCTAAATTCCTAACAATCCGTATTGAACACCACCCATCAATCAATCAATCAATCAATCAATCAATAATTGCCAAATATGTTTCAATGTATTTAATTACAGCATTCTCAATAAAAATGTGTTTTACCCCAAAGGTCCTGGTGGGAATGTCTGCTTTTTCCACCTCACTTCTTTCACTTCACTCCATCACAGCTAGTCTACATAATATCAATAACAGTCAAAAGTATCACTATAGGGGTGTTATTTCATGTCTACAGGGCTCTAATCATGTTAGAAATGTGAATTTAGAAGGTTGTAAACAGGTTTTCCATGTCTTGTTTTTCTCTTATGTCTACTACATTAAGTAATAGGAGTGCAAAGGTCAATATAGGGTTGTTATGTCATGTGTAGAGTGCTCTAATAATGTTAAAAAGTGAATTTAGAAGGTTGAAAACAGATTTTCCATGTCTTGTTTTTCTCTTTTGTCTACTGTTTGTCTACTATATTAAGTAATAGAAGTGCAAAAGTCACTATAGGGTTGTTATTTCATGTCTAGGGGGCTCTAATCATGTTAAAAAGTGAATTTAGAAGGTTGTAAACAGGTTTTCCATGTCTCCTTTTTCTCTTATGTGTACTACATTAAGTAATAGGAGTGCAAAGGTCAATATAGGGTTGTTATGTCATGTGTAGAGTGCTCTAATAATGTTAAAAAGTGAATTTAGAAGGTTGTAAACAGGTTTTCCATGTCTCGTTTTTCTCTTATGTCTACTATATTAGGTAATAGTAGTCTAAAGGTGAATATAGGGGTGTTATTTCATGTCTTGAGGACTCTAATCATGTTAGAAACATGAATTTAGAAGTTTGTAAACGGGTTTTCCATGTCTCATTGTCTTTTATGTCTACCATATTAAGTAATAGTAGTCTAAAGGTGACTATAGGGGTGTTATTTCATGTCTTGAGGGCTCTAATTGTGTTAAAAAGTGAATTTAGAAGATTGTAAACAGGTTTTCTATGTCTCGTTTTTCTCTTATGTCTACTATATTAAGTAATAGGAGTGCAAAAGTCACTATAGGGTTGTTATGTCATGTGTAGAGTGCTCTAATAATGTTAAAAAGTGAATTTAGAAGATTGTAAACAGGTTTGCTATGTCTCATTGTCTCTCATGTCTACTATATTAAGTAATAGTAGTCTAAATGTGACTATAGGGGTGTTATTTCATGTCTTGAGGGCTCTAATTGTGTTAAAAAGTGAATTTAGAAGGTTGAAAACAGATTTTCCATGTCTCGTTTTTCCTCTTATGTCTACTTTATCAAGTAATAGGAGTGCAAAAGTCACTATAGGGTTGTTATTCCATGTCTAGAGGGCTCTAATCATGTTAGAAACGTGAATTTAGAAGGTTGTAAACAGATTTTCCTTGTCTCACTGTCTCATATGTCTACTACATTAAGTAATAGGAGTGCAAAAGTCACTATAGGGTTGTTATTCCATGTCTTGAGGGCTCTAATCATGTTAAAAAGTGAATTTAGAACGTAGTAAACAGGTTTTCCATGTCTTGTTTTTCTCTTAGGTCTACTATATTAAGTAGTAGGAGTGCAAAAGTCGCTATAGGGTTGTTATTCCATGTCTAGAGGGCTCTAATAATGTTAAAAAGTGAATTTAGAAGGTTGTAAACAGGTTTTCCATGCCCCGTTGTCTACTATATTGGGTAATAGGAGTACAAAAGTCACTATAGGGTTGTTATTCCATGTCTAGACGGCTCTAATCATGTTAAATTGAGTATTTAGAAGGTTGTCTATGTCTTATATACCTCATATATCGGGTAGTAGGAGTATAAGGTGACAATAGGGGTGTTACTTCACATCTAGAGGGCTCTAGTAATGTTATAAAGCTTATTTAGAAAGTTGTAAACAGGTTTTCAATGCTGTAACTACCACAATATTCCATTTATATACAAGCACCCCTACTTATAATTATAATTCTATTCATTCACGTATCACAATCCGGTCCGGAAGTACTTACCCGCGATTGACGAGACTGTAGATGTATTATAGATTTTTTTTACAGTATTTACAGTATTACAGTATTAGTTTTCTACCCCAGTTGCTCCGGTTGTGTAGCGTTGTAGCCGGCAGGGGGCGCCATGATGCCATGGAATCGGCTATCGGCGTCACATTTATTCACTCTTGTTGTCACCCGTGTCTAAATGTAGCTTTTCTAGTGTGACCTGTCACCTTTAACCTCCGCGACATGTTTATTTGAAAGGATTTCAATGTGCTTTGGTATAGAAATGACCACCCGGGGATTGTGGTCTAAAATGTATTCATTTCCAAGCGAACAAAACGATTGTAAAAACACAAACGTCATGTCTGGAATCATATTTAATCATATATGAAATATATAAGCATATATTTGATCAGGAGGTGGTCAGGGCGGCGATTAAAACGGTGACGTCCTCGCTTGGCCGCGTTTGTTTACTTGCGAGCCGCCGCGCCTGCGCACTGGCCCCAGCTGGCGTTGTGCACGTGTCTGGGCTCGGCCGCGCGCACAGTCCAAAACAAGCTCCTCGCGGGAGCGCGGTCCACAGTCCGCACCTGGTTGGCTGCCCGAGCCTAGCCCCGCCTCACGGCGCGGCGGATTGGCTTGACTGAGATTGTGCCTGTCGCTGATTGGTCGCTATTTGTAGCAGCAGCTTAGTAGCCAGGCTACTGCTGCCTTCACACTCGTCGACAAAAGCTCGGAGATTGTTTGATTTTAGCCTCAGTTAGCACGCTAGCTGTTTCAGACTAGCACAAAACGAACACAACACGACTTTGTGACGCTTTCTCGAAGCCACAAAGACAATCACATTTTTATACACGCGTTTGTTAAAACACGGGGCGCGTATGCTAGCCCCGGCTAAAGTTAGCCACCTAAATCAGATAGTTTAGTTGCTCGAACGATCAGCTCATGCTAGCCCCGGCTAAAGTTAGCCACCTAAATCAGATAGTTTAGTTGCTCGAACGATCAATGTTTGTTTTAAATATTCCGATTTACACTCAAGTCAAACTATTCCTATTTGAAAACATTAAATTTCACCTAACAAGTCTTAAACTTCCACGTTGATTTGCGAGCTTCGCGAGCTAGTTTCTATATTTCCCACGGCACGTGAAGGCAGCAGAGGACTAAGAAGAAAAGCTGCTTTATTTGCACTTTTCGCACAAGTTTTGCACCACAGCCTGTGTGGTGCTTTTTGCAGCGCCATGTGCCTCGCCGCTCTTCGTGTCGACTACTGATCATCCACGGAGGGGCTCGAACGAGGCCGCCCGCCGACTGAGGCATCTCATGGCGCTCCTGTCCCGCCTGACGAGCCGCCCCACGCCCGCTGTCCTCTAACCGCATGGACACACGGACCCGCGGAGCTTCCTTGAGCACGACTCCCAGGACAGACGGGATCCCCCGTGGAGACTTTTTCATGGGCCTCCGGTCGACGTAGAGGGGCCCGCTGCTGCCTGCATGGGACGGTGACCCGGCCTGGAAACCAGGGCGACGACAAGGACAGGTGTTGTTGGGGTGAGTGACCCGCTGTCGGTCCTTGAACGTCTCACTTGGCGATGGGAACAATGTGTGCTCTGGCTTCTGTGGGATGGAGATGCGCATTGAGTATGACGTGTCGTCTTTAAGACCGGACGAGTTTGTTGTTGTTGTTGTTGTTGTTTATTTTTTTATGCAACATGGCGACATTGAAAGAACGTTTCGTGGGCTCGCTCGGCGGTGACGCGCGTACGTGCTCGTCACACGCAGCGCTGCTGCTGCTGCTGTTGTTTTCATTGAGGATAGCTGCATTCGAGTGCGTGTGCGTGTGCGTGTTCCACCGGGGTGGGTGCCATTGCATTAGTGACGTCATCGCTGCGAGATCAGCTGTTTTATTTCAATTCAATCAACCCGACCAGGCAGACATCTTTGTCCTGCTAAGACACTGATGGTTATTGATTGATGCCTTTCTAAAATTAGCTCCTCTGACTCTTTTAGCTTAAGTGTGTGCGTGTGTGTGTGTGCGTGCGTGTGTGTGTGTGCTGTGACTTTAAATTGACCTCAGCCATCCCCGCCCCGATGCCTCCTTAAATATGACAGCGTTATTAAAACAATAACATTCATCTTTCAAATCAAACCGTCAACGTGCACAAACGCCAGCGGTCGACGTTTGGAAACCGTTCACGCGGAATCTGATTCTCTCTTGTATTTATTTACACATCCGGGGACTTGGACGCTCAACACCCCCCCCGCCCCCCTCCTTCCTTCCTTCCTTCCTTCCTCGGTGCGTTCAAGTCACACGCGAAATAACGACTCCGTACTCAGTTTTAGCCGCTCGGGAAATGTACAATAAAGCATTGTTTTCACCACAGTGGGCACATTAGCCACGCAAACGGATGTAGCATAACGCTAATTCTAGCACAGTAGCCTTTTTAGACGTTTTTATAAGTACAAACCTATAGAAACACTTGTTAGCATAGTAGCATTTTTAGCCGTTTTCAGCAGTGTTAATATTGGCAGACACTGAGTGCTATCATGCTAGGTTTTGCATGCTAACGTTAGCACTGTGTACATTTTTAGCCGTTTTCATCAGTGTTAATATTGGCAGACACTGCTATCATGCTAGGTTTTGAATGCTAACATTAGCACTGTTTACATTTATAGCCGTTTTCATCAGCGTTAATATTGGCAGACACTGAGCGCTATCATGCTAGGTTTTACACGCTAACGTTAGCATTGTTTACATTTTTAGCCGTTTTCATGTGTAGAAATCAGTGCTATTAGTGTTAGCATTTTTTGGTATTCTCATAAGTATGAACATATGCAGACACCTAGCTCTACGATACTAGATTGTTAGCATGCTAGCTGAATAATACTAGGTTTTGCACGCTAACGTTAGCATTGTTTACATTTTTAGCCGTTTTCATCAGTGTTAATATTGGCAGACACTGAGTGCTACCATGCTAGGTTTGGCATGGTAACATTAGCATTGTTTACATTATTAGCCACTTTCATCAGTGTTACTATTGGCAGACACTGAGTGCTATCATGCTAGGTTTTGCATGCTAACATTAGCATTGTTTACATTTTTAGCCGTTTTCATCAGTGTTAATATTGGCAGACACTGAGTGCTATCATGCTAGGTTTTGCATGCTAATGGTAACATTGTTTACATTATTTGCCATTTTCATGTGTAGAAGCACAGTGCTATTAGCGTGTTAGTGTTAGCATTTTTTGGTATTCTCATAAGTGTGAACATACGCAGACACCTAGCTCTACGATACTAGATTGTTAGCATGCTAGCCAAGCTAGCCAAATAATGCTATGATGTGGGGAATTATACTTTTTAAAGAAAAAATAAAATAACATTTAACAAACTTAGTAACACTTGTTAGCATAGTAGCATTTTTAGCCGTTTTCATCAGTGTTAATATTGTCAGACACTGAGTGCTATCATGCTAGGTTTGGCATGCTAACATTAGCATTTTTTACATTATTAGCCACTTTCATCAGTGTTACTATTGGCAGACACTGAGTGCTATCATGCTAGGTTTTGCACGCTAACGTTAGCACTGTTTACATTTTTAGCCGTTTTCATCAGTGTTAACATTGGCAGACACTGAGTGCTATCATGCTAGGTTTTGCATGCTAACGTTAGCATTGTTTACATTATTTGCCATTTTCATGTGTAGAAACACAGTGCTATTAGCGTGTTAGTGTTAGCATTTTTTGTATTCTCATAAGTATGAACATACGCAGACACCTAGCTCCACGATACTAGATTGTTAGCATGCTAGCCGAATAATGCTATGATGTGAAGAATGATACTTTTTAAAGAAAAACATAAAATAAAATTCCGACTTGTCTTGCGGTGGTTGCGCATCATTAGTTGACATCAGTCGTACAAAAAGTGTTTTAAACTGACGTGGTGTGATTAAATCAGCGAGGAAACGTTGTATTTATATTTAAAAGTCCGTGATGCAAACAAAATGTCAGCAAGGTAACGTTTTGGGACGAAAAAAAAACAACTTTTCCATGTTCCCAGCTTTCTCGCGGTAACCTGAAGGCAGCGTCGCTGTCCATTGGCCGGCGCTGCCGTCAATCAGCGCCAGCAGCAGCGCCCTCCCGCGTGCGGTGACGTTTCCGTGCCAAAGCAGGCGGGCCAGTGCGAGACGCACACAAAAGACACAACAAAAGCTCGCGTGGAGGGGGTGGGGGGGGGGAACAAAATGCGAGCCGTCAGCTGCCGAAGGCTTCGTCAGTGACACGCGAACGCACGCATGGGCCAGAACCGGACTCGAACGCGCTGACGTCGCTGCCAAGAAGAAGAAGAAGAAGACGAGGAAGAAGAAGGAGGATTGTTAGTGATCTCTTCAGGCTGTCGTCCTTCCATCTTAACACTGTTCAGGTGCGTGGCAACACTTTTTTTTTGACGTGACAAAAACAACCATCTTGTCGTGTTGTCGCGGGGCATTCACGACCCTCAGGTGGGCTCGGATAAAACAAAAGCACAATGACAACAACAGCGGATTGCGCGTGCAGCTGTCAATCACAGCCGAGCCGTTCTTGTTGTTGTTTTGTTGCTCTTCTTCTTTGTCGGGTGAAAAAGTTTTTGTCAGTTTGGCAACAAAAAACAACAACAAGTTGTGTTGTTTTGTGTCGCGAGGGCAGCCAGGCTTTTGTTTGCACTTCCTGTTGGCTGGCGCGCGCACACGCGCACACACTGCGGACACGTTGTGTCTCTTTTCTCACCTGTGTACCCCAACAAATGACCCATTTGAAGCGATAAAAACACTTTTATTGATGTTTTAGTCGCGGGGGGAAACTTTTAACAGCGATGACAAAGCCATATTTTTGTGTTTTTTATATTTTCTACACGGACGACAGTCCCAGAAAAAGTACAAGCAGTTGTTGACTCTCCGGCGCCCCCTGCTGGTCGAAACCGGGAACTCCCACTTGAACTCCTCTGCTTCCAATTAATGTCCAATAAGTTGGCGTGTTGTTTATCGATCGCCGCTGATGATGATGATGATGATGATGGCAACGGTGCTTAACGAGCTAATTAGATGAGACGCCGACCCTGTTGCTCTCAGGCTGTGTGTGTGTGTGTGTGCGCGCGCGCGTGCGTGCTCGCAATGCTTCCTGTTCTTTTGTTTAGCTGGCCTTCCTGCTGCATGTTGTATGTGTGTGTGTTGTTGGCTTTTTTTAGTGTTTTGTTGTACTTTTTAACTTTTTAACTCCACACGTTGTGAGTAAGGGGGGTGGGGGGAGGGGGGGTAAACAACAAAAATCGTGACGATGTGTTTCGGTTGTGTTGTGGCGTCTTTTGTCTGCCAACGTGGTTTTGTGTTCAGCGAGACAAGGGGGGAAACAGCGCCCCCTGTGGCCAGACTGGCTCCTATCAATAACAAAAGAGCCTATGACGCGCATAGTCCCGCCCACGCTTGTTTGATTGGCAGCACGTCGGTGACGCTGCAGTCCAGGAGCTTGATGATGTCATCTTTTTTATTTGAAGGCTTTTGGCAAACAGAACTTTTCTTTTTTTTTATCATGAATTGATTTTATTTTTTTTCTTTATCTGTGAAGTTAAGTATTTTTTATGGGCGTGGACATTCCACAAAAGGTGCTGGATGCTATTTTTAGCGCTGACATGAGCAGGAATGTGATTGGCTGTCCTGACACAGAGGTCAAGTGATGATGATGATGGTTTAGTCGCTGTGTTTGTTTTGTGATGTTTGCTGGTGTTGTTTGCCTTGGCGGAGGTAGCGTTTAGCGTGCCGACGTCTCGCCAAATGAAGCCTCAGTACCTTACTTGCACTCATGCTAATGGCTAACTGCGTAAGGACACTTCCTGTTCTCTATTTTGAACATCATTCGATTAGAAAAGTAAGAATTATGATAAAGTCATGAAATTAGAATATTATTATGCAATTTTGCTATTTTGTGATGAATTTTTATATATATTTTTAATTCTTATTAAAATTAAAAAAAATGTTTTTAATTGTAATTATTGTATTTAAAATGTATATAGTCATCAACTCAATACAATTCATTTAAATTAACATTTATATGTATGATAATTTATTGAAATTATATAAAATATAGAACATAAATTGAATAAAAAATTTAAAATAAAATTGTTTATATTTTTATAAATCATTAGTAATTTTTTAAATATATTTAAGTTATTTTGTAATTATTTTATTGTAAAAAAGTAGGAATTATGATTTGAAATATGAAATTAGAATATTATGCAATTTTGCTATTGTGTGATGAATTTTTATATATATTTTTAATTCTTATCAAAATTAAAATTTGTAGTTGTAATTATTGTATTTAAAATGTATAGTCATCAACTCAATACAATTCATTTAAATTAACATTTATATGTATGATAATTTATTGAAATTATATAAAATATAGAACTTAAATTTAATAAAAAATTAAAATAAAATTGTTTATATTTTTATAATTATTAATTTTTTATTATATTTAAGTTATTTTGTAATTATTTTATTGAGTTACATTTTTAGTTCATATAATCCAATGACTCTTTAATGTAATTATTAGTATTGTTAAACAAATGCATACAATTGATTGATTAATCCATGTGACGATTAATCCGTATGATTTATGAGATGAAATATGGTGAAAGCGATCCACTGCACGTATAAAATTTGACTTGACTTGAAAGTTTGACTTGTCCCAACGCACCTAAAGGCATCATGGCTAATGATAGTAGTTGCCGTGTGGTCACGGCGGCGATGCTGAGCCGCTTGATGATGATGATGATGACATCATAACAAAGCCTCCTCACCGTGTCCTTCTCCCCCCCCCCCCCCCAGGTGTGACTTTTCTCCCGTGGCGTCCGTGTGGAGCTGCCACACGCCCACTCCACTACAACGACGGCTTTTGCTTGCATCTTCCAGTGTTTCTTCTGTCAGCAAGTCCAGCAGAGCTGCAACGCGTCCGGCGCCGGGCCCGACAGCGCCAGCGAGGAGCCCCGCCCCACGGACATGGTGAAGATGACCAAGTCCAAGACCTTCCAGGCCTACCTGCCCAGCTGCCACCGCACCTACAGCTGCATCCACTGCCGGGCTCACCTGGCCAACCACGACGAGCTCATCTCCAAGGTAAACACGGCGGCGCCGCAGGAATGCCGCAGAACACGCTCGTTAGCGTTAGCCCGTGTCACTTCCTTCCTTCCGACCCGTACGACCTGCTTTTAACATCCTCAAAAACAAACCTTCTAGGTCCTGTTTGTCAGACACTGTTTGAGGGGAACGTTTGGGAACGTTTGGGAATGTTTGGGAACGTTTCCAACGCTGGTGCAAGTGGACAAAGAAGCTAAGCCCCGTTCCTGGCCTTAATGACCATTTGACATGGCATGGACGTGTTTGTCATGGACAATTCTAACTGCTTTTCAAGTGTAAAAAGAAGTGAAACATGGAAATGTGATTTTAAATATGAATGATAAAATGTAAAAAAATAAATAAAATAAAAATGTAAAAAAAAAATCAGACATCTATAAATTATTTGAATTAGCAAATTTCAGTGCTTTTCAAGTGTAAAAGGAAGTGAAACGTGAAATTATTTTAAATATAAATGGTAAAATGAAAAAATATTCTATATATAAAAATGTCAATAAAAATCATACACTGACAAATTATTTTAATTAGCAAATTTCAATGCTTTTCAAGTGTAAAAAGAAGTGAAACATGGGAAATGTGATTTTAAATATAAATGGGAAAATGTAAAAAAATAAATAAAATAAAAATGTCAATAAAAATACATCTACAAATTATTTGAATTAGCAAATTTCAGTGCTTTTAAAGTGTAAAAAGAAGTGAAATTATTTTAAATATAAATGGTAAAATGTAAAATAAGAAAATATTCTATATATAAAATGTCAATAAAAATCATTTTAATTAGCAAATTTCAGCGCTTTTCAAGTGTAAAAAGAAGTAAAACGTGAAATTTTAAATATAAATGGTAAAATAAAAAAAATATTCTATATATAAAAATGGGCAATAAAAATCATACATTGATAAATTATTTGAATTAGCAAATTTCAGTGCTTTTCAAGTGTAAAAAGAAGTGAAATGTGAAATTTTAAATATAAATGGTAAAATGTAAAATTAAAAAATATTCTATATGTAAAAATGTCAATAAAAATCATACATTTACAAATTATTAGAATTAGCATGTTTGACTGCTACAAAAGTGTAAAAAGAAGTGAACCAACCTATAAAGGTGAAATTAAATTTTAAATGTTTTAAAATGTACATTTAAGACAAATTAAATCATTAAAAACCATACATCTACAAATTATTTAAATTAGCAAATTTCAGTGCTTTTCAAGTGTAAAAGGAAGTGAAACGTGAAATTATTTTAAATATAAATGGTAAAATGAAAAAATATTCTATATATAAAAATGTCAATAAAAATCATACATTGATAAATTATTTGAATTAGCAAATTTCAGTGCTTTTCAAGTGTAAAAAGAAGTGAAATGTGAAATTTTAAATATAAATGGTAAAATGTAAAATAAAAAAATATTCCATATATAAAAATGTCAATAAAAAATCATACATTGACAAATTGTTAGAATTAGCATGTTTCACTGCTATTAAAGTGTAAAAAGAAGTGAACCAACCTATAAAGGTGAAATTAAATTTTACATGTTTTTCAATGTACATTTAAGAAAAGAATAATAATAAAAAATCATACATATACAAATTATTTAAATTAGCAAATTTCAGTGCGGTACAAGTGTAAAAAGAAGTTCAACAATTGATATTAAAAATATTTTCAAAATAAAGTTTGTCATGTATATTTCATAGTATTGTATATAAAAATATTTATAGAATATGATTCATATAAATGTCATTACTGTAGTTCAACACAAAACTAAATGTCCAAATTGCTAAAATGTTAATAAAAAATGTATAAATTAATAACATTTTTTAATAAAACATAAAAATAAAAAATATTTTCTATAGCTTTAAATTGACAAACAAGTGTGTGTGTGTGTGTGTGTGTGTGTGTTGTGTTAGGAGATGATCCGCGTGATGCTGACACACAAGAACGCTAAGCGCTAAGCTAGCTAAGCTGATGAGCTAAGTTAAGGCCGTGCATGCGGCCATCTTGGCTAAGCGTCATGTTGACACAGGAAGTCCATCACTTTGTCTTTTTTTTGTCTTTCAGTCATTTCAAGGCAGCCAAGGCAGAGCCTATCTCTTTAATTCCGTGTAAGTACGCACACACACACACACACACACACACACTGTCAATCATCAAGTTGATTGACAGTTTGACCCGTGTGGCGTTCAGGGTGAACGTGGGCTGCGGGCCGGCGGAGGAGCGGGTTCTCCTCACAGGCTTGCACGCCGTGGCCGACATCTACTGTGAAAACTGTAAAACCACGCTGGGCTGGAAATACGTGAGTACTTCCTCCTTCACTAAGTACACTGCACTAAGTACACTGCACTGAGTCTTAAGTACACACTGCCTGGGAAATGTTGCAGTTGTCACTGTCATATTTATTTTTGATTTAATTATTGGAATAGTGATTTTTATTTGTAATTTAAATGTTTGATTAAATTGTAATATTTTGTATTCTAAATTAATATTTTTATATAAATTATATAAAATATTTTAAATAAAAATTAAAAAATATAATTTATTTTTTTAAAAATTAATTAAAATATTGCAATGGATTGCCACAGGGGGCGCTGTTTCCCCCTTTTTAAAATGCAATTGCATTTTAAAAATGTATATTTAACTATTGGAAAAATATAATATAGAATATTTTTTAATCAAATATTTCATTTTATTTTTATATATTTAATTATTTTGTAGTTTATATTAAATATTTTTTACTGCAATGTTGTAACTTAAATACTGCATTTGCTATATTTCTATTTTTATTTTATTTTGATTGTAGTAATTATTATATTTACATTTTAGCATGACTGCTAACTAGCTAAGCTAGGCTAGGCTAAGCTAAGCTAACTAGCGCCGGCGTGTGTTCCAGGAGCACGCCTTCGAGAGCAGTCAGAAGTACAAGGAGGGGAAGTTCATCATCGAGCTGGCTCACATGATCAAGGACAACGGATGGGAATGACGACCTTGGAGCGCCGAGCTCCGCCCCCGGAGCCCCCGCCCCCCTCCTCCACCTTCCTGCTCCCACGAGCCCCGCCCATTCACTCCACTCCACATCACGTGCACGCTCTTCACGGAGGAGTCTGACACATACGATGGCGGAGGCGGAGCTTCTGGGTTTGACTCCGCCCCCCTACCCCACCCACTTCCCCCCCAATGGATGTATAGCGTCATAACGACCGGCGTCCTCAAGGAGAGGGACTGGACGCGTTTTCTTTACTGGACGACTTTTTACATTAGCGGCGGTGGGCTAGCCGGCTAAACGGTTAGCGCTAGCTTCTTTTTTTTGTTGTTGTTTGCTTGACGCGTCTTTTCTTTTGCTAGCGTCCAAATGCGTGGAAGTGGGCGGGGCCAGCCGTCTTTTATGGAGATAATGTAGCAGCATCCAAGCGGAAAATGATTTTATTTGCGATGTGTCGGGTTTTTTTTTTTTGTCTTTGGTGTGAGATTTCTTCCGCCCGCCCCCCTGGCCCCCCGCCCCAGTTTGTCATATGGATATATACACAGAGATATAAGAGTAGTAGCAGTGTTTGATGCCGGTGTGGCTGGTTCCATTTAGCAGCATCCTGGGTAAGAAAAGGTATGATTGCAGGCCCATAAAAGACTATGATTGCAGGCCCATAAAGAGGTTAGTACAACATACAAATATTTATCTCTTTGCCGACGCGCACGTGCCGCCGTATGCATGTCAATTAGCACGCGCGCGACAGCAGACGCCCGTTTTTGCACTTTGCAGAGGCTGCTGGTTGCCAAGGGCGGCCGCCCAGCCCCCGACTTACAAAAAAAAAAGAGCTTTATCATCTTTACTTTTATTCCGAGTCTTTTAGGCTAGAATTGGCATCCGTTGTGCAGTGCATAACTCCGCCCCTCCGTGAAATAAAGCGGCTCGTCCACCTCAGCTCGGGGGCCAGAGGCAGCCGCCCAGCCCCCAAACATTAATATTAGTATTTTTATTTGCTTCATCATACTTGTCTGCGACTTTTGGCCCCCAAGCGGCAGTGGTAAGGCTCATGCCTCTCTGGTTGGAGGTCAAAGGTGGCCGCCCAGCCCCCAACATTAAAAAAAAAATGCCGGTTATTGTCGCCGCATTATTTCTGATTTTTCGTTTTTTGTCGATGTCTCTTTGGTGTCTGTTGTGCAGCGCATAACTTTGCCCCTTCATGAAATAACGAGGCTCGTCCACCCAGAGGCAGCCGCCCAGCCCCTAACATTAAAAAAATGCTAGTCATTGTCACTTTCATCGTTTTTCGTCGATGTCTCTTTGGTGTCTGTTGTGCACCGCATAACTTTGCCGCTTCATGAAATAACAAGGCTTGGAGCCCAGAGGCGGCCGCCCAGCCCCCGATGTAAAAAAAAAAATGCTGGTCATTATCGCTTTATTTTTACTACTTTAATCGTTTTTCCAAACGTGAGTTTTGGCCTCCAAGCGGCGTCCGTTGTGCTCGGCTTAACAAGGCCCCTCCACCCCATCTTGGAGGCCAAAGGCGGCCGCCCAGCCCCCCGACGTTAAAAACTGCCGGTCATTGTCTTCTTTCACTGCACTTTATCATCGCGTCTTATTTGTTACTGAGCTTTATCACGTTCGCGTATTTTGGCCTCCAAGTTGCGTACCTCTTTTTGGCGTCCGGCGCATAACTCCGCCCCCTCCATCCATGAACTAATCAAGGCTCCCCGAGAGGCGGGGCGAGAGAGTGATGGATGACTTTGCCGGTCAAGGTCAGTCCGCTCACGCCACGATTTGATTCTACTTGAACGCCAAACCCGACGTTAGCTTCTGTTTCGACGTTAGCTTCTGTTTCGACGTTAGCTTCTGTTTCGACGTTAGCGTGCGTCCTCTTGGAGGTTTTTTTTTAACGTGTATTTCTACCCGTACATCCCCAACTTGAAGCACTTTTGTTGTGCGTGTGTGCGTGTGTGTGCGATCACACACAGGAAGTGAATGTTTGGCATGTCACCTGTTAGCTTAGCCGCTTAGCTTGTTCATTTCGCGCGAGCTAAGACATCACAGGCGAGCTGGAATCTGCTGTGTGTCACCAGGGGGGGGGGTGGGGCCGAGAGTCAGCAGCTCCTCTATTGACCCCCCCCCCATTCTCCGGCAGCCATATTGGAAGTCCTTTAGCTTTTGTGGCTCACTTGATTGTATTTCCGGTCTCAACTTTCTCTGCTGGTTTTGACTGAAAGTTTGCTTGTTTGTTGATTGTATTTTATTCCTGTTAATTTATTAGCATCTTGGCCTTAGCGCAATCAGGGCTCCTCCCTTTTTTAAAAGGTAAACACACGCTGGGTTTTTTTTTTTTTTTTTTTTTACCTCTCATCCACAAAAAAAAAAAAAAAAAATCACGGGACACAAAGTGTTTGTTTTGTTCACCTCGGCGTCCCGGAGCCGCAGCTTTCCTACCGGAAACGTCACAACCCGACTTCTTCGTCTTCTCGTGGACGTTAGTGGATGTTGTTTCCCGCGTACATCCACGCCGAAAAAACACGCGCCCGAGAGAGAGGCGCCCCCGCAAGGCATGCTGGGAGTTTGGTCCCCGCCTCCATCGGACACCGAAAAAAAAAATGAAGGCATCGTTTTATCCAATACCAAAATCCAAAAACATGACGCCTTTAGTGTGGAATGTTTCCCAGCTGACAACTTGTTTACTTTGGTGATGTCATGTGACTGGCGAGCAGGGGACTGTTACTACAGCATGTTGTATTTATATAATGGCTATTATTATTATTATTATTATTATTATTATTACTATTATTATTTGTGCCTGTCTGATTTCTTTTCTCCTTGGGATATGTTACGATGATGCTTTTTCTTTGGCTTTGCATTCTGCCTCAGTAGTATCATGTCACGCGTATCTTTTTCACTCATGTCAGCTGTCTGATATCACAATAAATTTTCAATGCCATTCCTGCTCGTTAATTATTTATCCGCACGTCGCTTGTTGCTAGGCAGAATTCAGTCATCACAATTTTAAAACAAGCGTGTATTTATGCATTTATGTTGTAGTCGCTGTATATAACAAAAACGGCACCTGGTGGGGCAGTGCCCCTAGCGGGAACTTTTTGTCCAGAGTTGACGTCCTATTGGGTTACGCTAGCTTTTGGTTTAATTTTACGTTTTATTTTACCACCAGGAGTGGTCGGCTAGCCAGTTAATAGTTAGCATTGACGACCCATGGTGCTAGCATTTGTTTTCAATTTCCGTCGTGGTTGGACGCGTCTCGACATTTTTTGTTTTGGTGGGGCAGTGCCCCTAACAGGAACTCCAATGCCATTAGTTTTTTTGAAGCCACTCTCGTGATTCTTGGACGACTTTTTGCGCTAATGGCAGTCAGCTAGCCAACTAACCAGTTAGCATTCACGTCCTACTATGGTGTTGCGCTAGCATTTGTTTTCAATTTTCGTCATGGTTGGACGCGTTTCGACATTTTTTTTATTGCAGCGGGAACCCAGAGTTTGGTGGGGCAGTGCCCCTAGCAGGAACGATCAGTTTTTAAGCTAGTCTGGTGATTCTTGGACCACTTTTTGCGCTAATGGCAGTCAGCTAGCCAACTAACCAGTTAGCGTTCACGTCCTATGGTGTTGCGCTAGCATTTGTTTTCAATTTCCGTCATGGTTGGACGCGTCTCGACATTTTTTGTTGCAGTGGAAACCCGCAGCTTGGTGGGGCAGTGCCCCTAGCAGGAACTCCAATGCCATGATTAGTTTTTTTTAAGCTAGTCTCATGATTCTTGGACAACTTTTTGCGCTAACGGCAGTCAGCTAGCCAACTAACCAGTTAGCGTTCACGTCCTACTATGGTGTTGCGCTAGCATTTGTTTTCAATTTTTGTCATGGTTGGACACGTTTCGACATTTTTTGTTGCAGCGGGAACCCGGAGCTTGGTGGGGCAGTGCCCCTAGCAGGAACGATCAGTTTTTAAGCTAGTCTCGTGATGATTCTTGGACGACTTTTTGCGCTAATAGCAGTCGGCTAGCCTTAACTTCCTACGGTGTTGTGCTAGCTTTTGTTTACAATTTCTGTCATGGTTGGACGCGTCTCGACATTTTTTGTTGCAGCGGAAACCCGCAGCTTTGTGGGGCAGTGCCCCTAGCAGGAACCATCAGTTTTTAAACTAGTCTTGTGATTCTTGGACGACTTTTTGCGCTAATAGCAGTCGGCTAGCCTTAACTTCCTACGGTGTTGTGCTAGCTTTTGTTTACAATTTCCGTCACGTCTCGACATTTTTTGTTGCAGTGGGAACCCGGAGCTTGGTGGGGCAGTGCCCCTAGCAGGAACTCCAATGCCATGATTAGTTTGTTTTTTTTCAAGCCACTCGATGCTCTGGCAACACGTCAACACCCCCCCCCCCCCCCCACATCTTCACTGAGAGGCCAAAACTGCTGCTATTTCAGACTCCAGACGCGTCATCAGAGAGCGGGGCAGGCTAGCACTCATCCCCAGAGCAGTGAGTCACATCTGTGTGTGTTGGGGGGGGAGGCGGGGGGGGGGGTTCTAGCGGTGCCGCAGTGTTTACTCCCAGCATCGGCGGTGGAGCCCAAGCGGTGCAAAGACACAACATGTCATCAATATTTATTTCCCGCCTACTGTGGCCTCAGCTAAGCACACACACACACACACACACACACACTCTTCTATGAAATATGGGAAATATTAAAATGTATTCATATCTATACATTGACATATGAATTAATAATAGTCATCATTTCCATCATCACTGAGACTGAGGGAAAGCAAGCAGACTTGTTGTTTTCATTCTGGCTCTGCAGTGACGTCATCTCCATTCACTCTAACCCCCCCCCCATAGCTCAGCATCCACTGTCACCATGGCGACAGCGCTGCATCACTCGACCACGCTCGACCTCCTGCAGGGCCGAGCGGGCGCCCGCCAATGCACCAATGAGAGCGCAGGAAGCTGATGTCATTGTCAAAGAACAACAATTCATGATGGACATCAACTTGCTTTTTTAATTATTATTATTATTATTATAATACCATTAATTATTATTTAGTATGACTTATTTGACCAAAAATGGACGTCTTGCTTCAGACTACATCTCCACTACTGACACATACCTCATGTACTGTAGTACACCACGTACTACTGTATATACTTACGCAATCACCACGCCTACAAATAATAATAATAATAATAATAATAAATACACGGAAATATCAATTGGTAAAAACATATTTTGGGGGAAATATATGTACTGTATATTTTTGGTAATTGACTACATATGTGTGGTATATTTTTGGGAATTCATGTCAATTTTGGAAATTTTTATTTTTTAAAGATGTTTGTAGATTTTTAAAATTTATTTTAATTTTTTTATTTATTTACTTATGTTTGTTAATTAATTTATTTGTAATTAATTTAATTTATTTATTTGTAATTTTTTTTTAAAGTTTTTTTAAAATTTCCCATGATGGTGATTGTTTTTCTCCTGTACAAATACAGGAAAAAAGTAAAAATACATTAAATGTAAAATATGTACAAATATTAAAATTAAAAGGTTTTAATTTTAAATAAACACAAAAAAAATAAAAAAAATAAATTAATAATAATTTATATAATTGTATTATTTTTTTTAATTTTATTTAATAATTGAATAATCCTTCCAATATAATTCCTCCAAAAATGAAAGCGGTTTTACGAGCCGTCTTGGTAAATAGTTGCAGCCGGGCTGACCATGTGATGCTCAATGCTGCCTTTGATTGGTTCTCGGCGGCTCCTACAATAAACGTCTTGTTCGTAGACGCGGCACACAAGCGTTCATGTCGGACGCTTGAAAAAAACAAAAAAGGGGTGCTTTGCTTTTGGCATTCGTTCCCGGCTCCTCTTCTCTGGCGAAGGGAGATATTTTCTTTCTATTTTTTATATTTTCATAAGAAGCATCACTCGATGTCAGAAAACGCCTTGGAATGTGTCTTAGTCAACAAAACGCTAATCACGTCCGACTGTCGGCTGCTTAGCAACAACTTGTGTCCAGTTACGGCTAACAAGTCGCTCCTCTGTGTCAGGACTGAATTATTCATCCAATCAGAGGCTCCGGTGTCCCACGTGGTGGCCGGCCATGGCGCACGTGTTGCTAGCCGCTTTGGAATCAGACTTGCTGGAGGCGGGGCCACCTCAGATGCTGATTGGTCCATGCTATCGCAAGCGCAGAGCTCAGTGGTCAACTTCCTCTACGCTACAATGCTACATTCCTCTATGCTATGATGCTACACCCCTCTACTTCCTGTACGCTATGATGCTACATCTCTCTACTTCCTGTATGCTATGATGCTATATTCCCCTATGCTACAATGCTACATCCCTCTACTTCCTGTACACTATGATGCTACATCCCTCTACTTCCTGTACGCGATGATGCTACATCTCTCTACTTCCTGTACGCTATGATGCTACATCCCTCTACTTCCTGTACGCTATGATGCTACATCCCTCTACTTCCTGTACGCTATGATGCTACATCCCTCTACTTCCTGTACGCTATGATGCTACATTCCCTATGCTACATCCCTCTACTTCCTGTACGCTACTACATTCCTCTACTTCCTGTAAACTATGATGCTACATCCCTCTACTTCCTGTATGCTATGATGCTACATTCCCTATGCTACAATGCTACATCCCTCTACTTCCTGTACGCTACTACATTCCTCTACTTCCTGTACACTATGTTGCTACATCCCTCTACTTCCTGTACGCTACGATGCTACATCCCTCTACCTCCTGTACGCTACGATGCTACATCCCTCTACCTCCTGTACGCTACGATGCTACATCCCTCTACTTCCTGTACGCTATGATGCTACATCCCTCTACTTCCTGTACGCTATGATGCTACATCCCTCTACTTCCTGTACGCTATGATGCTACATTCCTCCATGCTACATTCCTCTACTTCCTGTACACTACAATGCCACATTCCTGTACGCTACAATGCTAGATTCCCCCATGCTACAATGCTACATTCCTCTATGCTACAATGCTACATAGACAAGCCTTTTGCCCCATGACTTTTACTAAATAAAGACCATTAGGACCCTGATAAACTCTTACTTCCTGCTGGCTCTTCCCCACCCCCAAGTAACGTGTAAACTGTTAGCCATTGCTAACAAGGTCAACACAGCAGCATAGCGCGTACCTGCCCTACAACTACGCCCGTATAAGGAAACCCGTCCCTCTGTGACATCACAAAGGACCAGTTTTACCACGCCCCCTGAAACAGCCTGGCGTATTAAAGAAGCGGAGGGGCGGAGCTAAAAAGACACTTGTATTTATTGCGTCAGCACGAAAATAGCGATGACCCGAGACGATTAAAAGGTTTGAATCTACCATGAGCTGAAGTCTCCCAAGGTGGTCTTGCCTTTGGGCTTCTTGGCAGCGGAGGCGCTGGTGGAAGGTCCGTTGTCTTCCGCTTCTCCTGCGGCCGGCCGTTTCCTAGACGACACAGCAGCAAGAACGTCAGGTGTGCGTCAGACGGTCCCGTGATGATGATGATGATGATGAGTGGAGCCGGTGTCCCTACGCCACGCTGGGGTTGATGTATTTGCCCACGCCTTGCTTGAAGGTCTTCGGGACCTGCTCCTCCCGGGGCCTCCTCACGGAGGCGCTGGCCTGCAGCTGCCGCTTCTCCTCCTCCTCCTTCTGATGCTCCTTCTCTCGCTCGGCTGCGATCTGAAACACGGAAACGTGACGTTACGTTCCTCGAAGCGAGACGACGGCGAAGGCGATGGCGACAAACCTCGGCGTCGGCCTCTTCGTACGGGTCCACGAAGACGCTGGCGCTGATGATCTTGATCTCCGACTGTGGAAGAGCCAAACGTGCACCATGACATGTTGGACACGCCTCAGATGGACCTCCTAACGTTTCCTCTTTTGGTCGTTGCTTCTTACCTTGGGCTTGTCCGTTTTCGTGTCGCTCTCCACGTTCTCCATGGCCGTCAGCGTTTCGAATCCGCCGACCACTCTGTCAATCAAAACAACAGCCCGGTCTCACAGTCGCTAGCAAAACGACCCGACGCCATCAAGTGGCGATCTACGAACACGACCACCGAGCAAATATGGCAGCAGCTTCTGACCTCATAATATTATAAAGAAAATGTAACAAAATATTTTAATAAAAAAATAATATATAAAAAATATAAGAATATATATATAAATATATATTTAAAAAATATAAGAATATATATATAAATATATATTTAAAAAATATTAAAATATAAATATATAAAAAACAAATATATATATATATATATATATAATATGTTATAATAGTATATATAAATATATATAAAATATATAATAACAGAAAAATATCATCATCTTAGAAGCATAAAGCTGAAATATGAGAAACAAAACACAATAAAAAATTGTATTTAAGGAATAAAGTCCAAATATTCCGAAAATAAAATAGCTAAAGATTATTTTAGAAGCTGAAATATTCTTATCATTGAAAAAAAGCCAACAAAAATAGTCCAAAAGAGTGAAGTTGATATTAATAACATGAGATGAAATATGTTAGCATATTAACAAAGTAGCCTTTCATGGCTGGGGGGGGGGGGTCTCCTTTACCTTCCAAACACGGTGTGCTTCCTGTCCAGGTAGGTGCACGAGCGGAATGTGATGAAGCTGATGGGAAGGAAACACAAGTTACACCGGAGCAAAATCTGCACCCCCCCCCCCCCAAAAAAAAACTATTATGGATATGATTATAATCTTACAACTGAGACTTGTTGGTGTTTGGACCCGAGTTGGCCATGCTGAGGACCCCTCGGCCTGTATGGGACATGTTGGGACGGAACTCGTCTTTGAAGGCTTTCCCCCATAAAGATTCTCCCCCTGGAAAACACACACACAATTCCCACACGATCATTTTCCAAGAAATATGTCAAAATATTACAAAGAAAAAGCTGTCATATAAACAAAAAAAAAACCTAGTGGAAATGGTAAGAACATTTTATGACATTAGAGCTCTCTAGGCATGAAATAACACCCCTATAGTCACCTTGACACTCCTATTACTCAATATAGTAGACTTGATAAAAGAAAATCGGACATAGAAAACTTGTTTATGGCCTTCCGAATACGTTTAATATTAGAGCCCTCTAGACATGAAATAACACCCCTACATTTAGACTCTTATTACACATTCTAGTAATCATAATAAAAATAAAGTAAAAAAACAAGAAAACCTGTTTACAACCTAGCAATTAATTAACATTAGAAACCCTCCGGACATGAAATAGCACCCCTATAGTCACCTCTTCACCGCTATTAGCCAATATAGTAGAGACATAGGACAAAGAAAAAACTTGTTTGCAACCTTGCAAATACGATTGAACCTTATTAGAGCCTTCCAGCCGTGAAATAACACCCCTATAGTCGCCTTTACAACCGTCTAACCTGAAATAACCTTTGGTAGACATAAGACACGGACATAAGACACAAGACATAGACATAAGACACATAGACACATAGAGACAAGACACAGACATAAGACACATAAGTCATAAGACACATGACACACATAAACATAAGACATAGACATAAGACACAAGACACACAAGACACACAAGACACATGACACATATGAGATAAGATACAAACATAAGACACATAAACATAAGACACAAGACACATACGTAAACACAAGACACAAAACACATAGACATAAGACACATAAACATAAGACACATAGACACAAGACATAGACATAAGACACATAAACATAAGACACAGACACAAGACACACAAGACACATAGACACACACAAGACACAAGATACATAAGTCATAACACACATAAGACACATGACACATAAGTCATAACACACATAAGTCATAAGACACATAAGACACATAAGTCATAAGACACATAAGACACATAAGTCATAAGACACATAAGACACATAAGTCATAAGACACATAAGACACATAAGTCATAAGACACATAAGACACATAAGTCATAAGACACATAAGACACATAAGTCATAACACACATAAGACAAATGACAGACACATAAGACATAAGACACATACGTAGACATAAGACACATAGACATAAGACACATAGACATAAGACACACAGACATAAGACACATAGACATAAGACACACAGACATAAGACACATACGTAGACATAAGACACACAGACATAAGACACACAGACATAAGACACATAGACATAAGACACATAGACATAAGACACATAGACATAAGACACCACAGCTGTGTGTTGTGCGTCTGCTAGTAACTAAGGAGATGCTAGCTTTCAGCTTGTGCGTTATTTAGGTGGCTGCTCACGGGGGCGGGGTAGAATGGGCGGCACATGGCGCCCGCATCAAGCCGTCGCCGTGGCAGAGCCGAGGCCGCGGGGGGACGCACGAGGCGTGCTGCGTGTCAGGAGACACCGCGACACCCCAACCCCCCCCCCCGCGCACGTCGGCCCGAGTGCCCGCTCGCTATCGGCGTACATTCAGAGGCTGCCTCCGCCCACGTCCAGGCGGCCCCCAAATAGGAAGTGTGAATAATTGAAGAGGGGCCGTACTCTACCTGTGCCGGTGCCAGTGGGGTCCCCTCCTTGAATCTGCAGGGGCAAAGGTAGCGTAGTTTAATAAAAGGCTCTCAACCTCTGAGGCTGCATGTGGTTTGTTGCGGCAGCGCCAGGCCGCTAATTACACCGTGTCAATCATGGCCTCGGGGGCGGAGTCTACGAGGGCCGACCGGCGCCGCCGTGGAAGCCAAGATTAGACCTTCTTTTATCTTCTTACCATGAAATTGCGGATGGACCTGTGGAAGACGGTGGCGTCGTAGTAGCCCTTCTTACACAGGCCGATGAAGTTCTCCCCAGCTTTGGGAACCTGACAAGACGACACTCGGGGCTTTAGGATCACTTCCTGTTTACAATGGGAGCTCAGCTTGCACCATTTTACAACCTGACCGGACCTTCCATTTTGGAACAATAATTCATTATGGACCAAACAGAAAATTTAAACATTTATTTGGAAAAATTATTCCAACCAAATTATTCTGAGAATGCAGTACTGTATTAGAATGTATCATATGATATGATATTATATTATATATAATAAATAAAAATAATTCAAATTATGCTGCTAAACATTATATACATAAACAATACATGTAAATTAAAAAACCTTTTAATTAAATAATTATACTATTATTATATTCCAATTAAATATTGTACAAAATAATGTCATGTAATTATTTTCAAAATTCTAAATCATTGCAAAATTATGTAATTACAAATTGTTTTAATTTAAGAACTTCTAAAAAACTATTCAAATGAAATGAAAAATGAACAACAAACAACAAAATTCTAATTACAAAAATATGCTTGCAAAATTAATTTATTTATTATTAATATTAATTATTATTTATTATTTATAATATAATAATTGTTAATTATTTATTTATTAATTTATTTTTTAAAATATTAAAAAAAGGTCAAATTACATAAAATGTTTTGATTTAAGAACTTCTAAAAAATTAATCAAATTAAATGAAATAATAATACACATCCAATTTTAAATTACAAAAATATCTAATTGCAAAATTACTGTCATAATTTATTTTAAAAAACTATTCAAATGAAATGAAATGTAAAAAAAAAGTCAAATTACATAATATGTAATTACAAAATGTTTTAATTTAAGAACTTATAAAAAAAATTCTAATTAAATGAAAACATTAATACACATCCAAATTTTAATTATAAAAATATGTAATTACAAAATGAATGTCATAATTTATTTTTGAAATATATTCCAATGAAAAGGAAATGTAAAACAGTTATATTACATAAAATATGTAATTACAAAATTCTAATTACAAATTGTACAAATTAATTTTATGTAATAATTGAATGAAAAAATAATTCAGATTACATCTTAACAAGTCATAACTTTGAAGAATGAATTAGAATTTAAAGTATTGTACGGTGGCGTATGGTAGTACATATACGAGTACACTAAAACCACTAATAAAACTAGAAAAAAGAGCAGTTGAATTAATAAATAAAGTTGGATTTCTGGAACATACAAACATATATATATATATATTTTTTTTTAAATAAAAAATGCTGACGTTTCATGACATAGAATAGCAAAGAGTCCGGGGGAAGCGGGGCTCATTAATTCCTAAACGGCAGGCCACAAATAGATGTGGGCGAGGGGGGGCAAGGGGAGGGGCTGGGGCTGACAGGAGCCTGATTGGACGGCTGGGAAGTGTAAAGTAAGACTCCTCCTACAGGTCCACCTTACCTTGTCACAGTGCAGCTCCAGGTTCAGGTCTCCTTTGTTGGTGTGGAGGCGGACGTAGCCTTTTTTCCTCACGTAGCTGTAACGCACCGTGTCGTCTGCGATGGCGTCTGCGGCACAAACACACCTTAGGTTACCTTTAGCGTGGACGTCCGCCCCGACCCATCGCATCATCATCATCACAAGCAGACAAAAATAGTAGAAAATTGAAAATGTATATAATTTTAAAATATTCTGCTAAAATATATAATCAATTTTTTTTTAGAAAAAATGTGTAAATCATAATATTGAATAAAACAAATAAAGTTGTGATTTTTATTTATTTTATTTTTTTTAAATTAATTTTTAAATATTTTTATTTCTAATTTCTAATTCAATATTATGATTTTGGCATTTTTTTTTTAAATGGATTATATATTTTAGAAGAATATTTTTAAATTATATTAATGATATATCAAAATAAAATAAAAATATTTTATGATCGTAAATTAATAAAGTTACAATTTTTTGACATCATTAATAATATAATTAAAAATATTCTTCAGAAATATATATTACATTTTCTAAAAAAATGTCTGAAATTGATTAATAATTAATAAAAATTTTAAATATTAATTTATGATCATTATTTTTTTAAATAATATTTTATTTTGACATATTTATTAAATACAACATTATCAATAATATAATTAAAAATATTCTAAAAATAATCTAATATTAATCTAAAATATTAAAAATGTCTAAAATCGTAATATTTAAAGAAAAAAAATTAGTTGAGATTTTTATAAATCAGGTTAGGGACAAAGTTATATTATTGGAGTAAAGTTCTAAGATTATGGCAATAAAAAGGGCCAGAATATTACCAGAAAAAAATTGGCAAAATTACAATTACAAACACAGCTGTTATATTATGAGAATAAAGTCAAAATATTGAGAAATGTCATTTTATGAGAATGGTGTGTGTGTGTGTGTGTGGGCGGCCTTATCCAAACACGTGTCAGATGTCGACTTGCCTGCTTGGTGTGTGGTGGCGGGTGTCATGGCCGTGGACGTGAAGGAGGCCGCCACCCTGCCTGTGGAGTAGTGGGCCTGGAGGACACGCACACACACACACACACACACACACACACACACACACGATAAGATAAGACGGAGTTGTGCCAGATGAGAAACACCCCCCCCCCCCCCGACCCACATACGCCATATTCCTCTCCCTGGCGCAGCAACACGAGACGCCGCACTCGGGAAAGTGGGGGGGGGGGGGGGGCATGGGGGCAAACAAGGCCACGTTCGACTGTTACGCGTGGACGAGGGCGGCGGCGGCGCCAGCGGGTGTTCCCGTTGACCCGCCACACACTCGAAAAATATCTAGCAAGTAAACTTTAAAAAATATTTACGTATGTAAATGTGAAATATTAAAGAATGACATCTTGTTCAATTTAAGGAAATTAACTTGAAAATATTACAAGAAAATTTACAAAATATATCAAAGGAAAAAAACAGCAAAAATGGAAATAATCAGCAGGGATTTTATTAAATATCTTAAAAAAATATGTGGTGTAAACAAAACAAGAGAATAAAAATATGGGAATATTAAGAGACATGAAATTAGGTTTTGGTCCAAATATGACAGGAATAAAATTCATAATTATAAGATGATGACTAATTCATAGATTCAAAAATAGTCATTACATAAACACACATTTTACAAGAATAAAAGTTGCATTCTAAAACGAAAAAAACTTCACATTTTATGAAAATAAGTCTTACGAGGAAACAATGTCATTTTAGTGACATCGAGGTAAAATATGAAAGAATTGTGTTCAATAAAAGTTAGAATACAATAAGAAAGAATAGGAAAATTTACACTACATTAAAAGGGGAATAAAGCCTTAATATTAATAACATAGAGTCAACATATGAAAGGGAATAACATCTCAATATTATGGGAAGAAAATTAGACAAGAAAATTGAAATATTTGGACAATTGAAAAAAGACAAAACTTAAAAAAAAAATCACCTGAAACTTTATCAGAATAAAGTCTAAAAAAGTAACTATGTGAGAATAAGTCAGAAAATGCTGAAAATAAAAGAAATCAATGAATAAAGACAACACGGTGGAAAGTTATAACGTGACAAAAGTCAAGTCTAAGGCAAATGAAGCCATGGCGGCGAGGAGAAGAAGAAGAAGAAGAAGAAGAAGAAGAAGAAGAAGAAGAAGAAAGAAGAAAAGTAAATAGTTGTAATAGGTAAAAAATAAAGCGGTAGAATAAATAGCAGTCAAAGCACCAGGCGGCCAGCTCTAGCAGTTGTTGTGTTTGGCTCCCTCCAGCGGACGAAGCGCACATTGCAGCCTTTCCAGGATATTTTCTTCTTTTTTATACTCTATGCTACTCACATTTTTCTCTTCATATTTTCATTTCATTCTCATAAAATTCTCATTTTTTTCTATTTTTACTATTTTCCCCCAGCTATGTCAACATTTCTCATATGACTATTATTATTATTCCAGTAATATTTGGACTTTTATTCAATAATATGACATATATATTACATTAATATTACAGCCTTATGCTACCAAAAAAGGGGGCCAATAAAAAAGCACGCGTGTCCTTACCGTGTTGAACTTGTCCGTCTTCTTGGCCTCTGGCTCCTTCATGGTGGAGGCCAGGAGCCGGTCCCCTTTGTAGTCCTTGTAGAGCTCGGCCAAGGTCTCCCTGGTCTCCAGGTTGGTGGTCTTGAGGTGGTAGGAGGGGTCCTGCTTGGCCTTCTCCTCGTCTGGGAGGGAAAAGCATGCGTGAGTGTGTCAGTGCCAAGACCAGAGGTCAAAGCTGGTTTCTCAGCAGGGGGAGGTCTCACCTGGATCGGGAACTTTGAGCTCGTTTTTCACGTGGAAGAAGTTGGCCACGTTGAACTTGTCCAGGTTTGTGGGATCCTTGAAGGGGAAGGTGGGGGGGGGCGGAGGAGAAGAAGGAGGTCACTTAGACTGGCTTGGAGGTGCAAAGGGACAAAAGCGAGCTGAGCCACCTGAAGCGTGATGATGTCTTTCCGGGTAAAAGCATCGTCGCTCAGCAGATCTTTGAAACTTTTGGGCTTGATGTTGAGCTGCTCCACCGCCTGAGAAAGGATCACGTGGATCAAGTATATTAGGTGGGGGGAAAGGTACGATATCATGTGGATCAAGTATATTAGGTGGGGGAAAGGTACGATATCATGTGGATCAAGTATATTAGGTGGGGGGAAAGTACAATATCATGTGGATCAAGTATATTAGGTGGGGGGAAAGGTACGATATCATGTGGATCAAGTATATTAGGTGGGGGGAAAGGTACGATATCATGTGGATCAAGTATATTAGGTGGGGGGAAAGTACGATATCACGTGGATCAAGTATATTAGGTGGGGGGAAAGTACGATATCACGTGGATCAAGTATATTAGGTGAGGGGAAAGTACGATATCACGTGGATCAAGTATATTAGGTGAGGGGAAAGTACGATATCACGTGGATCAAGTATATTAGGTGGGGGGAAAGTACGATATCACGTGGATCAAGTATATTAGGTGGGGGGAAAGGTACGATATCATGTGGATCAAGTATATTAGGTGGGGGGAAAGGTACGATATCACGTGGATCAAGTATATTAGGTGGGGGGAAAGGTACGATATCACGTGGATCAAGTATATTAGGTGGGGGGAAAGGTACGATATCACGTGGATCAAGTATATTAGGTGGGGGGAAAGGTACGATATCACGTGGATCAAGTATATTAGGTGGGGGGAAAGGTACGATATCACGTGGATCAAGTATATTAGGTGGGGGGAAAGGTACGATATCACGTGGATGAAGTATATTAGGTGGGGGGAAATGTACGATATCATGTGGATGAAGTATATTAGGTGGGGGGAAAGTACAATATCATGTGGATCAAGTATATTAGGTGGGGGGGAAAGGTACGATATCATGTGGATCAAGTATATTAGGTGGGGGGAAAGGTACGATATCATGTGGATCAAGTATATTATTAGGTGGGGGGAAAGGTACGATATCACGTGGATCAAGTATATTAGGTGGGGGGAAAGGTACGATATCATGTGGATCAAGTATATTAGGTGGGGGGAAAGGTACGATATCATGTGGATCAAGTATATTAGGTGGGGGAAAGGTACGATATCATGTGGATCAAGTATATTAGGTGGGGGAAAGGTACGATATCATGGGGATATTATAACCCCCCCATGTCCCCCCTCCACCCACCTCATAAGAGAAGACGTTGCCGGTGACCTTGTTGGCAACGATGTGGGAATTGTTGGTGAAGACGGAGTATAAAACAGGACAGTGATATTTCCCTGCAAAATATGGACATAAAAAGAAAATCATAATTACAATGACAATCACGTTTTATTCTAGAATGGATAGATTTTATGGAAGATAATGAAAATATTGTACTAAAGTTCTATTCATTTTTTCAGGGTTATTTACATTTAACAAAGAAATATCAAAGAAATCATAATCAAATAAATATATATTTAACTATTTATATCAAAACTATCTGGAATATTTACATTCAAATTAAATAATTAAAAAAATATATATATTTTTTAACGAATGTATAATTTAATCATCCAAATCAATTCATGCCGAGTGAAAACAATTAGTGTACTAATTATTTTAAAGTAAGAATTCAATAATTATCAGTTATTCATCCATATTATATAATTATAATTATTAATATAGTTATATATTATAATATTTATATATATATATATGTATATAATAATTTTGATTGTTAATATAATTATTTATAATTTTATTGTAAAACATTAAATTCATAATATTCACAATACATGGACTTGGACATATTTAGTTACAAACTGAATTCCAATTAAATAATGCTGAGGGAAAACAATGAATGTAATAATTATTTAAAAGCAAAAATTCAATAATCGTAATTTATTAATGCATAATATAAATATTATATATTAAAATTATATTATATATTAAAAGTTATTCATAAATTTCCACAAATAATGTGATGAGAATTCCAATTAAATAATGCTGAGGGAAAACAATGAATGTAATAATTATTTAAAAGCAAAAATTCAATAATCGTAATTTATTAATGCATAATATAAATATTATATATTAAAATTATATTGTATATTAAAAGTTATTCATAAATTTCCACAAATAATGTGATGAGAATTCCAATTCCAATTAAATAATGCTGAGGGAAAATAATGAATGTAATAATTATTTAAAAGCAAAAATTCAATAATCGTAATTTATTAATGCATAATATAAATGTTATATATTAAATGTTATTCATAATTCAATTGTAAAACATGAAATACATAAAACATGGACTTAAATTTCCACAAATAATGTGATGAGAATTCCAATTCCAATTAAATAATGCTGAGGGAAATAATTATTTAAAAGTTACAATTCAATAATTGTATATAATAAATGCAATATATCAAAGAATCAAATAGTTATATATATATATATTTTTTTTTAAGTACATAGTAGTACATAGAGTAGTACGTGTTTACCTTCGTTGTTCTTGGCGAAATTGAGCTTGACGAGCGACTTTGCCTCCAGTTTCTGTGGAGGACAAAACGCAAGAGGTGCAGTGCAACCGCACACACACACACACACACACACACACACA